>NW_015168746.1:156544-197206 GCF_001447785.1 Gekko japonicus | reverse complement strand
GGCCCGTTCCGGCTTTTACCCTGTCCCGGTGCTGTTTGCCCTTTGTGATGTCATCTCATAGTAAACCTAACTGGATGCATGACAACATCACTTCTACCAGAGATGTTTCTTCATTTCTAGTTCAGATTACAATTTGTTCAAGAAACATCCTTGAACCCTTTTTTGAATGCTTGAAAATGCCAGAAATTGGATTGAGAAACCAGTGTCTACAGTTTTGTAATGCCTTTCTCTGGTTGTCCATTCCCCACCCCTCCATCCACCCTTGTTTACCCAAATATTTTCCCCAAAAGACAAAAATAAAACCCCTCAAAATGCCTCTAAAAGTGGCAGCCAAAACTAATAACCCAGTGTGAATTCAGTACTTTATGGTGGGGGGGTGGATCTTTTGTGACTTTTTTTACTTTCTCAAAAAAGCTCCTTTGTGGATGAAAATCTTCACAGCAGAATATCTAGCCCAGTTCCAACGGAAATATACCAGGTTAAAGTTGCTTATGCTATAAACCCAAACATGCGTTATCAAACATGCTTGTAGCACAACTAATATGTTTAATCATATAATAAGCATTGCAAGCAAGTTATGGTCTATCAGAAAGTTCTCAATACAATGAAGCCAAACGATGTAGATGATCACCACTTTTCAGGATCATTGAAGACATACTAGGTGACATCAAAAAGCATTTAAGATTACCATGAAACACCTTGTAGGAACCTCTCTGTTTATCTCCTGGCCCAAAAGAAAACAAGATTTTCTGTAGGAAGATGCACAACTCGTGGTGCAAAAGGGAGAGAAAAAACTAGATACAAGGCATATAAACAGAAGGTTATAGACATCCCCCACAATAGTTCTTTTACGCTTGTTTAGGAGAATAGAAGCTTGGGACAAATAAAGCAAAATGGTCATATTTCCCAAGTGAGCAAAGCATTTTTTTTTCTTCCTGGTTGCATGTCTTTCTCACTTTCTACTCCTTATTCAGCATTCTGCAAACTAATTCTGCTTAGATAGTTAGCCAAGAAAACACACTTTAAAAGATTTATTCCTTACAAAAACCTCTAATCAGTTTTCTGCTGACTTTCCAGTCATCTTGCAAACACTCTCACTGAGGTAGTAAATTTGGGTTTTGAATAGTTTATATATGTTATTCCAAAAATAAAGTGCATATTACTTGCAGTAAATTATAGACATATGTTCCTACACACTTTTTTTTTTTGCTCATTGGACATGGCTGTCACTTAATAATCTGAATGAATGTCATGTAATACCCAGAATAACTTCCTGGGCTACTTCTATATCAAAGATTTCCCATGTTTCAGACTGGTGCAGTTTTTCTCCATGTTTCAACATGACGTTACCCTTTATTTATGCATAGACCCTTAACACACTATTCCTTCCACACAGACACAAAATTCTGCTTTATTTTAAACCTGTTTTTAAAAACGAGTATTTCTGGGGCAGGACTCTACCCAGGGAAGCAGTTTTTTGTGTGTCTGAGGGGGAAACAGTGCAATTGTAGGACTTTGGTGAAGAGGTAGTCAATTACTTGTCAATTACTCTTTCTATTTGTTGACAAATGCAAGGGGCCAGTTCCCAGCAACAATTAGCATAAAGGAAGAGAATCCTCTACTTTTTAGTCAGGGGAAGGAGATTGTTAGAGGTAGGGATAGGCACAAACCAGCTGACAAACTAAAGTCCATCACGAATTTTGGGTAGTTTGAGATTCATGAAGCAATATCCGTGAACTGAAGAACTGCCACGAACTTTCAATAACATTGATGCAGTTCATGGCGGTTTGTGCAGAAAGCAGAGGTTTAAACCCCTGTTTTCTGCTTTTCACAAAAAAACAGCTGAGGGGAAAAGCCATGGGGAGCAGAAAGCTGGGGTTTAAATGGCTCCCAGCCATTGCATCCTCTGCTTTCTGCTCCCCACAGTTTTTCATGGGGAGCAGAAAGCAGGGTTTAAACTTTAAATGGCTCAGAAACCAGTTCAGTTCATGAATCAACCTCCTGGTTTGTATCAGTTCATTGTTTGGTTCGTGTTCACCCAAAACACAAAAATATGGTTCATGCCATCCCTAGTCAGAGGCTCTGCAAATATAAGGAGAGTTTCTTTAAGTTGTTAAAAGTATTGGGTTATCCAGCATTACTTGCATTTGTTTGTTTTAAATAGGAGAGAATCACCTACCACTCAGCCTGCCTTTTTTGGGGGGGGGGTCATCAGTGGTGTCTTGCAAATATATCCATGGGGATTAAATTTGTATCTTTTGATTATAGAGTACTACAAAATAGTCTAACCCTTGGGAAAGTTGAGTGGTACTGTTGGACTAATTGAGCTAAAGCATACTTCAGAGACTAACTCCTGGAAATACAGAAAGAATATTTCTACCCTGCAACTACCTGATAACACATTATCAGTGATACAAGGCAAAAAAAAGGCTTTTTTGTTGCACCCAAAACATTTTATATTGTTCTGCCACATTTCTTCCAGTTCATATTAATGATTGTATAGATCAATAAATATCTCCTTTGGAGGCCTAAGACAGGACAGATTCTGTTTTTATTTTTGCTAAACTGCTGGTTCCTGGCGAAAATGCAAAAACCCACAAAACAATAATAAATACTCCCCCCCCAGAAGTTTAGACATTTCAGAATGTCCCTGTGACTGCTCATTGGATAAAATGCTCTGTCATGCTACTGGTAAATAGCTATAAAGCCAAAATGCTCACTTATCAGTAGCATGAGAGAGCACTTAAGCAACTGAGTAGGCCTAGATGGCTTAATTAACAGTCATATTAATAAATACATATCATTACATCAATAAATATATATTATTAAGATACTATATCACTTGGAAATCATATGACTCGGAATATCACAGTATTTCTGGCTTAAAAGCAAAATTGATCTGGCTAACAATGGCCCTGTTCACACGAGGCGTTTTGGGCCGGGAGAGGGACGGATCGGGGCTGCATCAAACGGGCGCGATCACACAGCAACATCTGGCAATCATGCCGTGGCCGTCCCCGATCCGTCCCAACCGCCCGAAACGTGCATCAAAGAAGAACCACCTACCTGGGTGATTCAATTGAATGGGCCACGGCAAATGCGGCCGTGGGATCGCCGGCGCGTCTTTTCGCCGGCGCATCCCCTGCCCCCTGCCATACTGCGCATGCTCGAGCATGCGCAGTTTGGCAGCCTCCCCCTCCCACTCGTCTCTTCCTCCCCGGCATCTGATCGTGCCGGGGAGCGATGCGCCACGGCTGAGGGGATTCGTGGGATCCCGCCGCAGCGTCTCAAGTTTGGTGCGGCTCTGATTAGCCGCGTTTCAGCTGTCCCGTGTGGCAGGGACCAATGATATAAATGGAAAAAGGCCATACATGCTTCAGCCACCCAGTTGCTGAAAATCCTTGCTCAGGCCATTACAAATGGACCCAGATGGCATAGACCTCATGTACTGTGGGCCAGTTTCAAAACCATCAGGAAACAGGAGGATGAGCAGAGAGAACAAACAAGTTCCCACAGCCTAACTTTTAACTTAAATTCTGAAGTCCTCCATATTGGACAAATTCATGCCAGTGAACCAATCAATATCAGTAAGAGGCACTGGGTTGGCTCCTGACTACGTTTTCCAATGGAAGAAAGGAACTTTCCAAGCCTCCCCGCTCCCACTGCAGCCCATTAAGTGCCACACCTTGGGGACAGGGGACTTTGAGGAATGACATAAGGGGACCTGCAGTGGGAAGGGGGAGTCAGTAGAAACTGCCAATTTAGTGTGGAACCAACCCATACTTTGGGAACAGCCTCTCAGAGAAGGTTATGCTAAAAGGGTTGCCAACCTGCAGGTGGTAGGTAGAGATCTCCTGAGATTATATCTGATCTCCAGGCAATAGAGATCAGTTCACCTGGAGAAAATGGCCACTTTGGAAAGTGAAATCTATGGCAGTATACCCCACTGAAGTTCCTCTCCTCCCCAAACACCACCTTAGGCTCCACCCCCCCCCCCAAATCTCCAGGTATTTCTCAACCCGGAGCTGGCAACCCTATATGCTGATAAGGTTTTCATTGTCTGTGCTAATGAAGGCTGATTCAAATTACCAGGAAGGATAGATCTCCTAGTTCACACATACGTAGTTTGGGGGGAAGAGTATCTAACTAAAAACCAAGAAATGCTCCAAGCATATTTATGGATGAATAGACAGCACGTAACTAAACAGAAGAGGGGGGCAATTTTCCATTTCTATAGTGGCAGATATAAAATGTGCATAAGCCATAGGTTGATTGGCTTTCTGACTAGGTAAAATTGAGGCGGGGGTTGTCTTTTAAAACGTATCTGAGTAATGTGAAGAAGCCAAATCTTAGCATATGGCTAACATGCTTAGGTGGCATAAATGCCTCCCTGAGAGAGGAGGCCTTGAAGCAAGAAGTGGTGCATCTACTCCTAAAGAAACCTAGTATGGACCCACAAGAGTTCAGCAACTACCATCCCATCTCAAAGGTACCATGTTTAGCGATATTAATTAGTGCTTTATGAAATGCAATTTGTCAAGAAGAAGGCAAGCATTAAATTAATAAAATGTAGACAGACATCTGGGAAAAAAAGAAACAGTTTAAAGTTTTGCTATTTACCACCTTGAGGACTTGAGTCGAAAGACGGCATAGAAATGCTTTAATTAAATAAATAAATAAAATTTATTCAGGTGAAACAACACTCCTGATATGCCTTATCCTTTTGTACTGTGTCCTGTAACAAAGCCATATATAGAATGCAAGCTACAAAACTGGCTAACTTACATCAACATTTAGACATAGGGCACAATCCCCCCAACTGTTCCCCAGTGTGAGCCCCACTGGGAGCTGCACAAGCATTACGGAGTATCTGCATATTCTCATTCACTGCAGTTAATGATATGAGAGCTCCACTGATCAAATATGGATGAGCCTGACTCACAAATAAATTTGTACCTTATTTTAATTAGACCCAATTCCTTCCCTCTCGCTAGCACTACCACATACAACCAGCCCTCCCCTGTGCCTCCATTGCCAAACTTTGGCTGCGGTCACACGGAGCATTAGCCACGCTACAGAGACAGAAGATACCTGCTATTGCCATTTGGCATCTGAAATCACCTTTATAAAGTTTTTATCTCTGGTACCTCGTGTTACATTTTACGGCACACATGGCCCAGCCTGACAAAGTGACATTTATGTCAGATCCAGCCCTCATAACAAATGAGTTCAACACCTGTGAACTACACCATCTCAGGCTTATTCACATGCTCATCTTCTAACATTAAATGCCAGCAATGCCCTTTGGTTCTCTACGGCCCCTGCCACACGGCAGAAAAAAACACGGCCAAAGTGCAGCTATTCAGAGCCGCACCAAAAGAGACACGCAGCGGCGGGATCACACAGATCCCCTGAGCCGCCGTGGCGTTGCTCCCCAGCACGATCAGATGCCAGGGAGGAAGCCACCGACAGGAGACCGAGGCAGTCAGCTGCGCATGTGTGCGCATGTGCAGTTCAGCCAAGAGCCTCGGATGCGCCAGCAGAAGGACACGCCGGCAATCCCACGGCCGCACTTGCCGCGGCCTTTCTGGTAAATCCACCTCTGTAGGTGGTTTGTTTTCACTGGGGATTTTCAGCCTGAAGGGCCGGATCGGGGACGGGTGTGCGCCGCTTCCCAGATGTTGCGGTGGGATCACGCCCGTTTGCTGCGCCCCCGATCCGTCCCTCTTCCGGCCCTAAACCTCCCGTGTGACCGGGGCCTACATAGGGCAAACAGGTCAAACCCTATGCCAAAGGACAAATCTGACATCAAGAATCACAAGACTGAGAAACCCCTAGGAGAACACTTCAACCTTTCAGGACATCCAATGGGTGACCTCAAAGTAGCTGTTTTGTTGCAAAGGAACTTCAGAAACAGATTAGAAAGGGAAATTGCTGAGTTGCAAGTTATTACAATGCTCAGAGCAATGGACTCCCCAGGACTCAACAAGGATATCACTTTCTTATCTCACTACATATGCTAACCTCATTCAGCCCTTACATCTGTATTCTCACCAATCCCCCAGAAGGGTCAGATCATACGTCCTCTTTATTTTATTTCTTATTTGGAATAACATATTAGAATAGTAGATTTTAATTTAATGTAATGAATAGTAGAATGTAATGTAATTTGGAATTGTAGACTGGAATGTATTTCTCTGGTCTGGGGGGCTAACTCTACACAGCCAGTCTCCCCACTTGAAAGCAGAAGAGGCTATAAGGTTGCCTCCATGCTTGAAAGGAGATGGATGGAATGTAATGGCAGGGTCTCAGTTAATTACTCTCAACATTCCACAATTAAAGATACATTTGCCCATCAATCTCCAATTTTGACACATTTATTTCCTTCACTATGTTTTCCCCTGGAATTAAACCCAAACAAATGGTAACCATGTAAACTAAGCACGTTATTCCTGTTTTATTCCTTAATTCTGTTGACTGTTTTTAAGCAATGCATAAATTCTGCTGTGCCATTCTGCAACTGTCTAAATGAGAACAGAAGATCAGATATAGGTCAATGAACAGCACAAAGTAAACACAACTATTTTCTGAGATCAGCTTTCTCACGGCAACAAGCGAAATATAACATTAGTCAAACAAGCAGCAGGGGGAGAATTTGTGTCATCTAAAATGATGCATGGATCATCTCTCAGTCGTTAACAGCATCCGCTCTCTGTTTCAAACTTTTTCCCATCAAGATATTTCTGCATTTAATATACGTGATTCAGTCAAATAGTCAAACATACAAAGATAGTCCAAATATCATAATTTTTCCTATGGCGACTCTGTCATACACATAAAATCATATACCCAAGGCAAAGCATACATTCAAACTCAGTTTCATGGATCAAATGCTAGATCCTGGTATCATCATGAGTTCTTCATATTGCTCTTCTGACAATTTTCTACAGGTGTGAAAAAGAATCATGTAAACCAACACTACTAACCAATATCCACCTCAGCTAATACACCGCATGGATAATTATATTATCCTTCCCACAATTCTCTTGGACATTAATCAAATTAATTTCACTCCATTTTCTTTCATGGAGAAAAAGATGCTTCCTACCTTTGTTCCAACATGCTAGTGAACATATCAATGATTAGTGGTTTTTAGCTCAGAGTTTCTACAGCTGTTTGTCTTAGAGCTGGAAGAAATATATATTGACTCCTTAAAGGCAGCCCATGACATAATCCTTTGAAGAGTCACTCTAGTCTAAACCCATGCATTTCAATGGGTTTCTACTGAAGTAACTTTGCATAGGATTACATTGCTAGAAAGAGGATTTCAGAGACCTCTTAAGAAAAGAGGCAAAATGAGGAATAGAATCTGAATCTTTTCAGAGTGGAATGACTTCAGAGAACTCAGAGAATGTCAAGAAAATAAAATCATGTAATCTTTTATGTCACCTTTTGTTTACCTAGCTCTATTCCTTGATGCACCAGGACACAACAATCTGGTAATAAAGATAAGGTTCTATTGGGAGTTCCTTTAGACACATCTGCTGACCTCTTTCAATGGATTTAGAGCACAACTGGCGATAAAAAGGAGCCAAGGGAGAAAGTGTCAGGGAGAAAACCCTTACTCTGCCAGTTGCTAAGTAATCCCTTTCCTTCTATCATTCCATCTGATGCAACCACTTTGTCCCAGGAAGTTTTGCAAGCAACAAGGGGTCCTTTGGCCTTTGCTATGTGCAGCCGCAGTGTAACAAGGTAAGGGGTAGAATGAACCAGGAGGAGGTGAATGGAATTGTGGAAGCAAAGACTGCCCCCGAACTATAAAAGGCCATGAGAACCTCTACTTCATTAAAAAGGCTTCAGTAGTACTAAATTCCAAGTAAACATTCATAATGTTGGGTTGTCTGCTATCCAACATGGAGTGCTGGTAGAAATATTTTAAGTCAGACTAACAGAAAGTTACTAGCCCAAGGTCACCCAGCAAATTTAATGGCTGGCTGGGTATTTAGTTCTGAGTTTCCTCAGTCTTAACCCAACACTTCAACCACTATACCCCATTTGCTCTCCTAAACGAATACAGCTAAACCTATGCAATGATATTCACGGGCTCCCTTCCTCTAGCTTGGAATCTAACTTGGATTTATGTGGCATGGCTGACTATGGCAAGGGACATATGTTGACACCATTATACCTATAGTTTCATAACTAGCTACCTAAGGTTGCGATCAGATGGACAGTTCAATCTGCTGTTGCCCCACCTCAAATAGAGCCAGATTATTTTGTTACAGAGAATCCTGTCTAGACTCACCCCCTTTAGCACTATTCAAAGCGATTTTACTGGCTGTGGAATGACCATACAGCACCAAGCATGGAGTCAGCCCATCGGCCATTTTTTTAGATGGCACCCAGCTATTTCTGCTGATGGGCGGCCAATCTGATGCCGTTCCCATGAATTTAGCCGAGGGTTTGGAGGCTGTGGTTGGATAGCTAAAGCAAAGTCAGTTGAAGCTGGACCCAGATAAGACAGAGGTTCTGTGGCTGGGTGGGGGTGGGCCATGGTTGGATTGTCAAGTCCTGGCTCTGTACAGAGTGCCCCTTTCACGGACACTAACATCCAGGTGTAGCCCCTGGATGCCAACCTGTCAATGGAGGCCCAGGATGCAAGGGTTGCCAAGTTAGCATTTTTCCAACTGTGCCTAGGAGCAGGCCCACAAGCAGGGATGAGCCTTCTGGGATATGTAGTTCATGGGACTGTCAGCTATTACTTTAAAAAGTTTTCCCTCTGAGCATGTGCACAAGTGCTTGCTGAGAATGCTGGGATATGGAGTTCACTGCCGTCCTCCCTCTAATCTTTTCAATTTACCCCTTCCCCAAATGAAATTAAAAAGCTGCAGAACAGGGGTGTCTTTCTTTGAGAGTTTTTCAAAAGAAAACAAGGTTTTGAGCAGCCCCCCCGGGGGGGGAGAGGTGCGTATATACAGTCATACGATCCTCGCTAACTGGGGGGGGGGGTGGCGACAGGAAAACAAGAGATCAGTGAGACCTGCCTGGTGGATTGGGTGTGCAACAGAGTGACTAGATGACAGGAAATCTATTTTGGGACAGGAAATCCATTTTGGAAGTAGCTCAGACCAACAGGACCAGACTTTCTCAGGTATCAAAGAAACACGGGGCAAAGGGAAGGGGGAATGGAATTCAGATGACTGGGGCACAGATGTTGCTGTTTGATCGATCACTTTAAATCCATAAGGGAACAGCAAGGGCAATGGATCAAATTGCCCGTGTGAACGTGACCTCAGTGAATCTTCCATTTTTCTTGCTTTCCTTTTGAGACAGCTGCAGTGCCAAAAGTGAAATGTCTGAAGTGAGCCTTGGGTTTGCCTCAGGAATGTCTACCTACTGCTAATGCAGAACATAAACAGCAGGCATAAGCATGCACAGACATTGTCCTAAAAGTGTTATCTGTCTAGTTGTCAGTCCAATTTGATAAAAAGGAATCTATCCACTTCATATCAGTTGCCACATATTAGAGCAACCTAAAGCATGCTACTGATCAATACATACCAGATCCAGTTTTTTAATGTGGACCAGTATTTGATATCAACATGGCTGATTGTGTACCTAAACTCCAGTTGGGATATGACACAGAATGAGGTCTCAGTTTTGGTCATCGCAAGATGGATGGTGCCCCAAATCTGGATAAGGTCAAAACTTTATTAAAACCAAGTTATTAATTTGTCTTAAAAGAATGGGTTTGAAATATATTGGACAGTGTTTACTCATATTCCAAAAACTAGAAATCAAAACCACAAGGACTGACCTTTTCTAGGGTAGCTACCAATGGGGACATCCTAGTACTTATGGTTAAAGTTTTAGAGGTGAAAAACCAGGCTTAAGCTTCCAACCAACCAAGAGGTTGAGATACAAGTGCATGTTGAATCTGTTTCTTTGCCTCTCAAGAATGAAATGTGGATTTGGTGTCAGACAACTGTCATCTATATTGCCAGCCTCGTCACAGGCTGAATTGAATTTGATGTCTCAATGCAATCATGTACAATTTAAAAATAAGAGGATATTTCAGAACAAGGCTTAATATCTGAGAATTTGCCAACACAGTAATCCCTCAGGGATATCTCCTTCCTTGCGCCATTTCCCATTTGCCTCTATTGTTATTTAAACCTTTTTTACAGCATTGAAAAAGATGAGATAATAAACAGTTCAGCTAAGAGTAATGTGCACAAGCATGTACCCATTATTCCCACCAGAGAAACTAGATGTTCATGCAGAGTAACTAGATGTTCATTCAAATAAAAACATCTAATCAAAGACTTAATGGCCAATGTATCATTTTTAACAACTGAATGACCTGTTGCCAAAATTATATAATCCTAGACATATATTCACATGTGTATATATATATATGAATTAAAGTATTGTTATACTGCTTGGGCTGTGCACTAACCCCGGGACTAAAGATCTGAAAGAAGCTTAAAATATAAATTAAGAAAAAACAATTTAGCTTAGATTATTTAAATCCAGTGTTATTATTTTCTAGAGAATGACTTAAGACATATTGGAGATGAAGTGCCAGAGGGTTATTTGCTCCAAGGACCTTCTTAATATGGCTGTATTGTAATACTGCAGTGCCAGAACCTCTGTAGTAATAAAGAGGAATTTTGCTCCAAAGCATAACTTGGGTGCCACCATTCTGTGTCCTCATTTAATAATGCCTTTATTTAACAAGATCAGTAAAAATGATTGCCCTCAGCAGATGCAATGCTGTAACCTCCTTTCCTAAGTGCTGCAATATCTCTAAGCATTCATAAATATCAGGAAAGCAAAGTAAGCATTTAAAAATTACAAATTCTTTTAGAACAGCAAAATATTTAGTGATAGGAAAAGAAAATGCCCCCTTTCCATTCTGTTGCTTTAAAATTACTGATAGAATATGTTTCACTGCCAGTAAAGATCAGCACCCTTTTAAGTATACACAGTTGGTGCACTTTGATGTGTCTTCAGAAAAGCCGCTGAGTACAACGCATGTATTAAAGAAAAGCTTTAATATCTGGGTGTATACCATACCACATCACCAGTCTAATCCCCACCGTACCCATGCCTAATTATTTTCTTACAAGGTTATGCCTAATTGGCCACTAGCCTAATTGATTAACCATCTGCATTTTGGAGAGACATCGAAAAGCAGTGTGAAGGACAGCAAAACATTTACATACATATAAATGATCAAACCAAACAGAGATGCCTATTGGGATATGCATACATAGGCAGGCATGATATGGGGGCAGGGGAGGAACCATGTACAACCAGGAAGTCAATAACCCCATGCATTTATCCGTATCATACTCAGAAGAGTGACCAGAATTTTAAGTAAGTTGCTTTGGACCTGATTTGCAGGAGTTAAACAATTCTGTCCAAGCCTGAACGAGAAAGGATCCTACCAGATAAACACTGAATTCACATTACCAAATTTGCATAATAAAATGTACCTTTCCTTGCATCTCAGCCCTTGTGGCAAAGGCAGAGGATAAATGCCATGCCGTCAGACTCCAGTTCCTTCCCTGGAATCTCTGCAACTTACGCCAGTCACATACCGCTTGGCTGACAGCAGCCGGTTTTGATAGCACCAGGAGTGAAAAGGCAAAACTTCAACTCAAATGGAGAACTGCCTTGTTATTCCCACTGCATCTTTTCATCCCCACCTTGGTAAAAACTGAAAAAAGTTAATAGGAATTCCTCATGCTGTTGTAAACGGCGCCAGCAAATCATGAGATGCTGTGAGCATGGTGTACACTGCAAAGCTTTACTGTTCAAGGGATTTGTGAATTTTTTCATCCCATCACTAGCAATGGTCGAACCTCATAATTTCCCAAAATTGTGAACAGAGCCACCCTCAAAGGTTTTAGCCAAGAACAAGATTAATAAAAAAAGAGTACAAGCATCAGTAACCTGAAGGAGATGACCCCGAATATTAGCATGAAATGTTATTAAAGCAACCACAGTAAATAGCCTTTCCCCCTCGCCTTTATTATTTCACATTCAATGCAATGAGATAAATCTCCTACCTTCAGACAGGGCTGCTTCCTCATCAGACCCCCACTCATCCTCTTGTTGCAGGGGGAGAAAATGCTTTGTTTCTTAAATAATATGGACAGTTCTTTATATATTTTTCTGGAGGGGTGAACCCCTCAGTCAGTCTATGAACAGCAGAATCAGTAGGTCCTCAGACAGAAGCACTTGGAAATGGGTATCCGAGTGAGAAAATCCTCAGCAGTTTCAGTTCAGTGAGAGCATCTCCTTCTCGGCAGTAGAAGCAACAGCAGCAGCAGCAGCTAAGGCAGTGCTTTCTGGTACTCTGCAGGCCACATCGTTCATACCTTATACATCACTACCACATTCCTTCTAATAGGAGAGCATGCTACAGCATTTCATTGCCTGCTGCCCCTGAGCGTACGTTGTGCCGTTGCATTTCTGCATCTGAATGCTCTTAATCATTCGTGCAGACTCCATCTCATCAGCAGGCTATTTGTGTCTCAGCAGGAGCAGCAAAACAAGCATGTTATCACCTGGAGGTTAGGCTCACCCTGTTCTTTTTAAGTCTAAGAAACCTTTGTGCCTGGAAAAAGAATGGAAAGGATCACTGAAATCTGTCAGGACAATTTCTACACATGCCATTTTTCTACAGTGCCCATTAGTAGGAGTTAGGGGTGCCAGCCTCCAGGTGGAGCCTGGGGATCTCCCAGAATTACACCTAATCCCCAGGCTACAGAGACCAGTTCCCCTGGAGAAGATGGATGCTTTTGGAGAGTCCTGTGGCATTGTACCCCACTGAGGTCCATGTCCACCCCAGACTCCATCCCCAAGTCTCCAAGGGTTTCCCAGCCTGGATCTGGCAGTCCTACCCCCTCATCCCCCGCCAGTGACCAGGGTGGACTTGGCAACCCTAGGAGGTGTATATGTATAAAAATATCTGTGGGTCAGTATGCAAGCTCAAGCATGTTCCTGGAGTACTGTAAACAAGTTGTATGTGTGTACATAAAATCACACGAACAAAGCCTACTATTATCAGTCCTAACCACACAGAACTTTCAGTTTTTCCACTTCACACTACAACTCTTTGATGACCAAGATGCAGTTTTCACAAAAACACCAAAAGGAGATAATTTCAATCACATGATCTCTACCACAATGATGTAATAGTGATGCCCTACTATCTAGTACGGAGCTGAGGTGGCTCAAGTGGTTAAGACGCTGAACTGCAGGCTATGGAAGGCCGGTAGTTCAGCAGTTCGAGGCCCGAGTGCCGCATGACGGAGTGAGCTCCCGTCTCTAGTTCCAGCTCCTGCCAACATAGCAGTTCGAAAGCAAGAAATTGCAAGTAGATAAATAGGTACCACTTCAGTGGGAAGGTAACAGCGTTCCGTGTGCCTTGGTGTTTAGTCATGCTTGCCACATGACCACGGAAACGTCTTTGGACAGCGCTGGCTCTTCGGCTTTGAAACGGAGATGAGCACCGCAACCCTAGAGTCGGATTCGACTGGCTTTCGAGCAAGGGAACCTTTACCTTTTTACTATCTAGTACGCTAGTACATTGTGGCATCAGAGAGGACTGATAGAAAGAAAAGGAGCAGGGAAAAACAGGTTTTCTCATATTGTTTGCCTCTTTGTCCAGTTCTAAGGAAACGCTGAAGTGAGGGCAGTGGTGGCTCAAGAAGGGATGGTGTTTGTGGTCACCACTCTCAGCTGCTGTCCCTTGCTGCTCCCCACCAAGAAACGTGAGCATTCCCCAGGCACTTTTAAATCTAGCATGGCAAGCTATGCTTAACCTCTATTAATGAGTGTGGCCTCTGCCAGGTACTCTTAGGAACCCTGCAGAATACTCTTTGGGACTCACATCAAAGGACATGAGAGGCAATTACAAATCATATAAACAGTAAAAGTGTGGGGGGGGGTATGTGCACATGGAATTATATAATACTTGAGTTCCTATTTTTTTTACAGTCCACAATGTGTGCTAAGAGGTAGCTCCTTAAACTTAGATAAAACTCTACCTTCAGGTCTTCTGCACTGTAGGCCCAACATAAATACTTGTTACAGAATAAATCACATCACAATGAATACAACCACAATAAAGGCTCTAAAAAAATACATCCTGAAAATCCCTCTTTACTCCACAGTGACCTGTGTTAAGTAAAACAGAGCATGTAAAATATCCTGAGAACTGTCTCAGAAGCTGGAATCTCTAGAACACTGCAGCTCCATTTCTCTCTACTTTCCCACCTCGAGGGCCATGGTCAGATGGGCAGTTTATCTGCTGTTACCACAGATCTAATTTGATCTAGATCTTTTTGTTCCACTGTGGTTTGATCATACAGCTCCCCTCGTACCCACCTCACTGCACGCTGACTCCGTGGTTGAATTCCAGACTTTTGCTGGGCAGCATCCACCAGGTGTCCGATCGGCAGTTTTTTTAAAGTTCTGTGCTTGCCCATGCACATAGGCACTTACTTGAATTCTTGTGGGGTTTTTTGTGCGTGTTCAGAAACACCAACTCGAATCACCACTTCCAAAATAGCCACCATAGATATCTGCCAGAGGGACTTTTTGCACTAACATACCTCAATAAAAATGCAAAATTGCTGGGCTAGCGCTGTGAAAGTTGCAGGATACTCCCCTCACATCCATGGTCTCAAAAATACATAAAGCACAGGAGGGCCCATGTGTTTGATAATATATGTTGGTGTTTGTGCAGTTATGCTCATATCGCTAACAGAGTGGGAAAATGGCAGTGAAACAGAAGGAATGGTTCCCTTCCATGCTGGATTAATTGCTCAGGAGTTTGACCAGACATCCGCAGATCCGTAATAATGCCAATAGGTTCAGAAACACCAGACTTTCTGCAGGGACAGGAAAATCAGGGGTAAGGACGGGAGGCTGATGGCTGCATAATGGGAGCCAGATGTTGCTGTCTGAATGAACACTTTAAATCAGGACAGGAGGAACGATGACCATGGATTAAAGTGCCTGTCTGATCACAGCCAAGGTCTTAAAGAGCAACACACACTTCTGACTGCTGAAACCAGGGCTATGCATGCCAAAAAGAGCCCTCCCAGTATGGGAAGCTTTATTGGACATGCACTGCTCATTTATTTAGATATTATAGCCTGGTTTTCTTCCCAATGGGGACCCAAAACCTTAGTTGTGCTGGGGGCACTGGTGCACAAAATCTTAAATGCCAGCTCAGAGGATTTCTGCTTCTGTACAGGAAGTTTCCCCCCCTCTTTTGGAAACAATGGAGGATGGGGACACCTCATTCTGGGGCCCATAGAATTGGACCCCCTAGTCCAATCTTTTTGAAATTTGGGGGGATATTTGAGGAGAGGCACCAGCAACTATGCTGCAGATTTGGTACCTCTACCTAAAAGAACAGGGCCCCCAGAACCCCAGATACCCCCAGATCGATTCTCCATTATAGCCTATGGGGCCTATTGACTATAATGTTCCCCATAGGCTACAATGGAGCAGGGGAAAAATAATATGGGTTATTGGGGTTTTTTTGCACAAGCCTATTGTGCTTTTCAGTATGATTTGTAAGCTGCCTTGAGTCACAGGGAACAGTGGGATATAAATATTTGAAGTAATTTGAAGTAATTTGGAGATGGGAGTAAGCAGTGAAGTGGCTAAATTTGCGGATGATACAAAGTTGTTCAGGGTGGTGAAAACCAGTGAGGATTGTGAGGCACTCCAAGGGGATCTGTCAAGGATGGGCGAGTGGGCGTCAACATGGCAAATGGGGTTCAATGTGGCCAAGTGCAAGGTGATGCACATTGGAGCCAAAAATCCTAAATATAAATACACATTGATGGGGTCTGAACTGGCAGAGACTGAGCAAGAGAGTGGGCACTCCATGAACTTGCTGAGCGGTCGGGTTAGAATGGATAAAAGGAAGTACTTCTTCACCCAAAGAGTGATTAACACTTGGAATTCACTGCCACAGGAAGTGGTGGGTGCTACAAGCATGGATGGCTTCAAAAGGGAATTAGATAAGCATATGGAGCAGAGGTCCATCAGTGGCTATTAGCCACAAGGTATAGCTAGGGGCTCTGGGGCAAGTGATGCTCTGTCTTCTTGGTGCTTGGGGGGGTCAACAGTGGGAGGGCTTCTAATGTCCTGGCCCCACTGGTGGACCTCCTGATGGCACTGGTATTTCTGGCCACTGTGTGACACAGAGTGTTGGACTGGATGGGCCTTTGGCCTGATCCAACATTGGCGTCTCTTATGTTCTTATGTTCTTAAACCCACTGGTGGACCTCCTGATGGCACTGGTATTTCTGGCCACTGTGTGACACAGAGTGTTGGACTGGATGGGCCTTTGGCCTGATCCAACATTGGCGTCTCTTATGTTCTTATGTTCTTATGAATAAGTATTTTGGGCAGGTTGATAACAAACATCCTGTTTGTTAGGTTAGGCAGGGTTCTGACAGCGATTGCTTTTCCTCTGTTATACTTGACCTGTAATGCTGGTTGTTATATTTCACTAAAAAAACAACCCAAAGTAGACTGCAAGAGTCCCCCCCCCCATGTGCTGGTAAGTTTTCTAAGGCTCAGCATGAGGCAACGGTCCAAGGCCAGGCCTACCAATATAGACTGAGGCGAGTAGACTTGTTCTCCAGAGGCCAGGTCTACCAATATAGTGGAAAGGGATGGATAGACCTGTTCTCTGGAGGCCAGGTCTACCAGTATAGTGGAAAGGGGTGGGTAGGCCTGTTCTGTAGAGGCCAAGTCTACCAATATAGTAGAAAGGAGTGGGTAGATCTATTCTCTGGATGACAGGTCTGCCAATATAGTGGAAAGGGGTGGGTGAAATTTGACTTGGTTCTATTTTCTCTTATAATGGTTAAATTGTTCTTAAAATATAGTTTAAATATAATTTAAAATAATTTATTCTGAAATTTTTACAGGTTATGGAAGTAATCTTCTAAAAAAACTAATTTACATGATAGTCAAACGTAGACTCACAACTTTAATGCTACTAGCTTTTTTCGCTCACGAGGTAAAATTTCTGCTCACAACACGGTGGAGCTTAGAGGAAACATTGCCCAAAACAGCGTACAATATTGTTCCCTCCTCCTCCACATTATCCTCACAACAACATTCCTGTGAGGTAATTAGGCTGAGACAGGGTGACTGACCCAAGGTCACCCAGGAAGCTTGCATGTCTGAGTGGGGATTCAAATCTTAATCTAATCCTATAACCACTACACTACAATGTGTTTTAAATGCCAGAGGAATGAGGAAGAAGAAAGTGTCAGGTGCTCCAGCTCCTAGCATAAGGGTAGGTAACAGTGGAAGCAAATCATTGGCAGAGTGTCCAGTTCTCAAAGCCTGCCACTCAAGATCACTGTTTCACTTTGTCCTATTATGGAACTGGCCACAAAGGGGGGGGGGGTTGTTGTTGAAATGGTGAAACCCCTGTTCTTTCCCATCCAACTACCATTTTCCCACATATCTTGCCATATATGCATGTGATACGTGTAAAATCCTCTTTACCTCTTGCCAGACTGATACGGATTACCAAGAGACATTTGTTATTTATTCTGGATTCTGAAAACCACTGTATCCCCTCCTTATCTACCCTAAAGATGCTGGATTTTGTGCATTTCTAGGGAGAAGACTGCATGACTGATCAATTTCAGACGACATGGAGATGTTAGGAACCATTTTGTACTGCTGGTCCTCTCCCTCCCCCAAATCAGCATCAAATCTGAAGCACCCTTCTCTGAGCTGGACGCTCTTGGAGATTTGGGAGCAGAGCCTGGGGAGGGATCTCAGCAGGGACATGATGCCACAGAGTCCGCCCACCGAGGTTGACGTCTTCTCCAGGGAAACAGATATCTGTAGTCTGGAGATCACTTGTAATCCCAAGGGAACTCCAGCAATCACCTAGAGTTCTGAGTATCCGTCAGAATGAATGGGCCTGATAAGCATAAGCCACATGGGAACTGTGCCCTCATGTTGGTATTTGCAACTAGGACCAGCCGGATAAGCACAAGTGCCAAAACAAAAACAAAAACAAACCCTGAGACCATTACAGTGGGTGATCTCAACTGGTTTACAAGAGACTCCAAGTTGCCCTGAAGCATCAGGACATCTTTTTTAAAAAAAACTTTTTAATTTTTTGTACAACACCTTCTAGCTAAAAAGGCCTCCAAAGGCAATTAAGAGTTTTAAAAAACCATTTACAGTAATAGAATTATTGCAGATCTTGGGAGAAAAACGAAAATACATTTTAAAATAACCTTGGATGCCTTAGTAGTCTTTTCTAAAATGCTGAAAAGAAGCAATTCCACAAATTTGATAGGTGAGTTATTCCACGGCAGAACCTTTATGTACAGGAATTACCCCCCCCCATTTAAACTTTAACCTTAATCAAAGATTTTAATCTTTTCTCAAAAGTTTAGCTCTCCTGCAGCATCATCTGTTCTTTATGCCTCATCCTCACTTGCTCTCTTATTTCTGACATCCTTTTTAATATCTGAACACTAACAGCTTTTCTCAATCATTCTTGGTTCTCTTAGACAAAACATATCCTGTTCCTTTAGTGTCTATTCATATGATTTGCCTTCTGGTCCTTGGATAGAACCAACAACAGACCACAGTGTTATTAATTAATAGACACACCATCAATCAAACTGTCATGCTGGATTAGTCCGGCACATGTATTGGAGGACTCTGAGCATGTGCAGAGAAGCCCACCCACCAAACATTCTAGATGCCACAGTTAAGACTGGGTAGAAAGGAAAAGAACCATTTCACGCTCCACCAAAAGATTTTTGGAGCAGAACAAAGTACTTCTGCTCATCTCCTACCATACACTTGTAATCTGAGTAGCTGGGATCATTACACAGTGACAAAATAAATCCCTGGATTGGCAAAAGTGTGTCATGTGACTCTTCTATAAATACACACTACTAGCACTAGCTGAATGAAAAAAAATAGTGACATAGAATCCTTCCTACAAGGAAAGACAAGCAAATCTGGATGCAAAGTAGGTGATGAAGCCTTCCGAGCCCCTCCACCACTCCCTGCAGCAACACCTCTTCAATTTCCCAGTTTGCAGCCAGTACAGAGAACTCATTCCAGGAAACACTGTATTAGCACTAGCTCATAATATAATAATTTGTTTAGGGCTTCTTCTCCATTACAACAAATAATAGGGAGATCCAGACAAACATGAAGAAGAGGAACGAGGCAGAAGCACAGCTTCCCAGGCAAGAAATGGATAGAATCTTTTATCTTCAGGTCTGAGGTCTGTTTCTTTCCCCCCTGGGCTGATGGGCCCTTGTGTGTAAGTCTAGTTTAGAGAATAAGAGGTCAGCCTAAAGCCTGTAGCCTGCTTACAAGGAAATTAAAATGGGCTCCTAAATATCCTAAGAACATGCAGAAGATTCTACAGAAAATGTAGATCAAGAGAGATAATGGGCAGTGAAGAGATATAGTGGTGAGCTCTCATATAATACTGAGAAATTACTCCAGATTTTGTGTATACAATTCTAAAACACTGCCTAAGCAAATATTTATTTCATGCACTGTAAAGTTATTAGCACTGGTCTAAACTGCCAGGACCACTGTGATGCTTTTGCAATGCATTTTGTAGATAAAACTGCTAGCATCCACCATAATTTAGATTCCACATGCGATGCAGTTCAATCAGATGATGCCATTGGAGTGCAGTCTGGTTCTAGTTGTAGGGATGACTTTCAGCTGGTGAGGCGTGATGAAGTGGACAAGTTGCTTAGAAGTGTGCAGCACACCATATGTACACTTGACCTTCATGGTCATTGGTATCAAGCTGGGTTAGAGTTTCCAACCTCCAGGTGGGACTTGGAGATCTCCTGGAATTAGAACTGCTCTCCAGATGACAGAGATCCGTTCCCTTGCTCAGCCCCATGGCATTTATGCTATGGGATCCCATGCTCTTTAACATCTACATGACTGAGAGAGACCATCAGGGGATTTGGAGTAAGATGCCACCAGCATGTGGATGACACTCAGTTCTACTTCTCCTTAACAGCTGAGTTTGGTAGGTCTGTGGAAGTCCTGAACAGGTACCTGCAGATGGTGATGGGAAGGATAGAGACCAATAAACTGAAGCTCAATCCAGACAAGACTAATATGCTGCTGGTCAGTGACAAAGCTGCTTGAAGACTAAGGAGTCAGCCTATCCTGGAGAAGATTGTGCTCCTCCTGAAGGAACAGATTTGTTGCTTCGGTGTAACACTGGATCCTGGCCTACAGTCTCCTCTGTGGGATATAGGGCCTTTTATCATCTTTGGCTATGCCAACTTAAGCCATTCCTCAAAAAGCATGATCTAGGGGGGGCGTGGCTACGCCGTGAAAGATGGCAGTCGCATAACCTGTTAGCTCCGACCCTCATCTCTCCTCAAAGTATAAAAACAACCACTAAACTAATAAAAAATATTCTTCTGGAATGGGAAAAAATTACGGAACAAACATAATATCTAGTAAAAATAGTCAAAAGACGGTTAAAGACGGTTGCTTTCTATTATGCACAGGGCCAAAACATTACTGTTCACTCAAAACAGAATTAATTAAGGTGTTGATTTTTAAACACTATTTGAGCCTGGAGACTGTTGCTGTCAGTCTGAGAGAATCCCATTGGCAGGCCATCTTGCCAGCCACACCAACAAGGTCAGAATCTGGCTGCTGCTCAGAGACTCTAAGGAGTCTGTGAAGGACTAGAGGGTTGTTATTGTTGCTCCCCATGCTGCTGAGGACCCAGTTCACTGGACTGCCAAAGTGGCCAGGGGGAAAATTGGCCTGGAACGTTCTTGTCCCATTTGATATGCAGAAATCATCAGCTAAAGCTTTTCGTGGCATAGAGACAAACATTACTACCTACAAACTGATACAGGTCAAACGGCTGCTAAAGGAACAGCTTAAGGGGCCAGTTGAAAATTCGGCAGCCTCAGCTCTCAGTGGAAAGGTTTTTACATCCTGACCATGTGATCTTGGCTGGCAAACCGATTTATGTCCAGCTTTGAAAAGGAAGAATGCTGAGGATTGTTGTGAAGGTTATATACTTCTACGTATAAAGCCTTTACATATGTCTTGGACCCTGTGGGTGTTCCACTGATAGGTTCGTAGTCATGGAGGACATTGGGGGGCAATGCCCCCCACAGATGAGCACCACCCTGTTGGGGGGGATTTAAATTTTTTTTAAAAAAAATGTAAGATGTGTGTGGGGTTTCCAAAATTACCCCAGGCACAATTAGGGAAGCTTCCCAGGCCGAAAAATAAACAGGTTTTTAAAAATGAAAAATGAAATAAAATGAAATTGCAAAATGCAGAAGAGAGAGAGTTGGAGATTTCCCCCCTCCCCAACTCATGTAGATGAGGAAGCCAGAAGATGAGGAACAGAACTCAGCTCTCTCTCTCCCCCCCCCCAGCTCCCCTGCCCCACAGGATTTCCCAGTGCCCCACCACCCACAATTTTCTGGCCATACCTCTATCCACTGATGGATAATGGATGAGAGGCAATCTTGGCCAGTCCCACCCTACTTCACTGCAGCCCCACCCACATCTGCATGGCTTTTTGTCTGTTACAGTGCTTTTAAGGAGTAACACAAACTGCTAGACTAAAGGGAAGGTTTGGAAAGATCTGCTTCCACAAGCATAACATCTGCAGGATCTAATCCTATGGTTTTTCATATTTTCAATATAAAATAAACATGAATAAACAAATAACTGTAATAAAAGGCCAGTATTAAAATATTATCATGGGGGTTCCCTTGTTCCTATTGGTTTGGCTGGCTCTAGCATCTACAACATCTTGCACTCAAAAGCTCATATGTACACGAACCCCTCCCAGAAGAGGGAAGAGAGCTCCTCTTTCATATTTCTTTCAGTCCCATCAGCTCTAAAGGAGTGCAAAGTAATCCCTTCATGTACCTGTCACAGCTTAAAAGGTGAGATTGCCCCAGAGACCTCTGAAGATCTCCCATTCTGGTCCATCAATTGTGGTCAGTGGTGGACACTCTGCTGGTATGTGGTCCATTAATGGTGTCACTGATGGTTGGGGTGCTTCATCTATGTAATCACCTCAAAAAGGTCTTTGTTGTGGGCTTCAGAAGGTTATCATGTGTGTCTTTGAAGGCATCTCTTTACTCCAACATACTAATTTTGGGATAATTGCAGCTGCCAACACCTGGTCAATCTACAAATGGAACTGGAGACAGTATATTGTGTTAACTGTAAACAGGACATGTTAGAACTTCCAGTTCTGCCTGATGGCAAATGCAAAACTCTACAAGACAAATATTTCAGCTGGTTTATTCTGCGCTCAGTGCTTCTTTGTGGTATAAACTGAGACCTGACTGTAGATTTCTGCTTTGACTTTGTTTCTCTTAACTGCTTAAAGACAAAGGATAAATAAAGCTGTCAAGTACTTTATTGATTACATGTGATTAAAGTGCACCCTGTCTGCCCTTCTTGTCTCTTGGCTTTTCCATTCAGTTACTTTTTGGTGCTTTCGATTAGGGCAGGAAAATGCTTAGGACTGTAAGTCTGGAACCCTTTATAGACCTTCTCTTAGCTCTATGAAATATACTGAAGATAGATAAGCTTCCAGTTCCTTATATACTGGTTCATTTAAATCGTTTTCTCTCTTTTCTTCACAAAGGGGACCCCAAGTGGCTTATAACACTTTCCACCTTACCCTCATGACAACCCTGTGATATAAGTTAGTCTGAGTGTGTGTGGCTGCCCCAAGATCACCCAGAAAACTTCCATGACAAAAGCGGGGATTTGAACCTGGGTTTCTGAGATCATAGTCTGACACTCTAACCCCTACACCACTCAAGCTCTCTATATGTGGTTTATGCATTGCACAGAAATTCTCTATATGTATTTATAGCTATAACCTCTGTCCATTATTGTCATCATCTCTTTGTCCGATTTCTGAAAATGTCTCTAAATTTCTCTCTTTCTCTGAAACAAGAATAGAGCCTGTTCATGCAATGCAATGCAAATACCCTGTACATGATACAATCTTTAGGTTTACACTATCAGAATGACATTTGCCATTTTTAAAAAAACAAAACAAAATGAAAGTGTAGAAATGATAATCTAAGGGTGGCACCTGGATCAGATCTGAGAGTTTTAGACATCAGAAGGGCAGGGGAACAGAAAGAAAGAGAGAAGTGACGGGTGTGCAGATGAGAAAAAAATGCCTTCCTCTAACAAGTGCTTTGGCATTTTGTTACCTCCTTTCCATAACTATATGAAATCTGAGTGCATGAATTAGCTTATACCACATGGCCAAGACGACACACAAAAAAGAAGCTAAAAGCAACTTCCTAACCTTAGTGCATGCCTATAACCTCTAGCGATGCCTCCCTAATCCAGTTGAGAGCTGCCCAGGGTCACAAACAGCTATGCAGACAAAGGGGCAAATCTCAAGGGGAAAAGCTGAAACGACAGAGCTGAAGTTCATGACTGTGGTGATGAACTGATTACACTCTTCACAAAGCAGGCCAAGTTTGAAATGGAAATGTGCAAGAGTTGCCTCCCCTTACAGAGCAGCTACAGTCGGCATCAGAGAATGTGAGCAAAGCATTCGGACCGTTTTCTCTCAGTATTACGTAGCTGTCCCATTTCATTGCTACTGTGAAAGGGAAGCCACAGGGAGGTGTCAGTTCTAGACAATGCTATGCATCTAATATACCATACAAAAATCTTGTATATAAATTCCAAGTCATCAACATCCTTCCTTCTGCAGTTTAGGTGACCATCTGGACATCAGAGTCTAGGGTCCAAAGGACACACCTTTTCAAAAAGTAGCAGATAACACACAAATTAACTTCAGCTCAAAAGCACTTCATACCTGCACTTTCCCCCACTAACACTTTAATAAAGGCTAAACTACCTATGATGTTGGAGATCTGTGACTGGATCCCCAGGTGTGCAATTTTGCCTCAGAAACACCTTATAGGTGTGGGAGGAAAGAGGACAGTATCAATCAGGCTAGTGGTGCTGGGGAAACAGAGATTTAACTCCTCCCTCTTCACTGTTTCCCCAGTCAAAACTGGCTCCTCTGGCTTGCCCTTAGCCCTGGCAGAGAAAAGGACAGTTATCCATATTGTGCCTATCTTTGACTGGTTCTGATTAAACGGCTTTCTCACAACTGCCACTCCCCCACACACAAACGTCAGCTATTGCCTCCAGTTGTTAAAATGTGTATTGTTAAAAGAAAAAAAAATCATTTTTAAAAAATAATTTTTTATTTTTTAAAAAGATAAGTCAAGTATACATAAATAAACCCATTATGTCTCAACATTACTGCATAAACATTAATACAAACTGTGAGTGCAGATACATATATCACAATGCCGTCTATTAACTTGTCAGCAGGATCTTCGTATTACCATATCCTTATCACTTTCTTGTGATTTTCCAATTCCTCTAAGATTGCTATAATAGCAACGTATAATAACTCTAGATATATTTTAGAAGGACCTCAACAGTATTTTGTGAGAGTGCTCAGACCATAAAAATTCTCACAGATGTAGCCATTCTGCATAGCCAGTATGTGCTGGTAATACATCGTTTTCTGTGAAATATGTTATGAGAGGATACCATTTTCGAATGAATCTGGAATGGGACCCCGCATACCCTTGTGTGTGGGACTCGTATTTATCTGCTACTTTGTCCATCACAAAGTGGTCCCAACATTTATTTCTCCATTGAGCAATGGAAGGAGGATCACGATTTTTCCATGAGGCAGCAATAGAAAGCCGTGCCATGGCTATTAAAGTGGTGGCTAGTTCGGTAATTTTTACTTCGTTTTCATCAATGCTATATCTTGAATTAAGAAGCAAGATAGCCGGATCGAGTGGGATGTCTTCTGCTGTTATCTTCTTTATTTCTCCCAACACTTGGGACCAGAAATTTTTAATCGCTGTGCAGGTCCACCAGCAGTGGAAGAAATCACTATTGGATCCACATCCTTTCCAACAGTTGGAGTTACTTTGAGGATACATGTGTTTCAGTCTAGCTGGGGACAGGTACCACCTGGTAAGCACTTTGAAAAATTGTAATCTTATATTGAATACTTTTGATTTGTTTGGGTAGGAGCTCCAAATGTTGGACTATTTTCATATCTTTGTTACAGCCTTTTATGTTAGTGAGGATCGTACTTTTTTCTGTGTCCCAAAGGATCTTGTATAAAAGTGAGAGCGGACCTTTACAGCCCAAGGATCCTTTGCTCAGTAGTGTTTCAAAAGCCGTTTTTGTCTTTTGAAGGAGCCCATTTCCTTTATCCTGTCAATTAGACTCCTAAGTTGATAATATTTTAACCAAGAGATGTTTTCTTGCATGATATCTTCAAATTGTTTTTTGTCCGAAGCTCTCCTTTGTCGATCAAGTCCTTTAAGCACTGTATGCCAGATGAAGTCCATGCCTTGAAGGCACCTGGTTCCAATCCCGGTGGGAACCAAGGCTGAAAAGTATAAGTAGATAACGGCGAGATTGTTGGGGCCAAAACTTGCCACTTCAAGTCCCAAACTTTAATGGTTAAGGCCAGGAAGGAGTTGTTAATTAATGTTGCTGGTTTCTTGTTAGTAGACATGCATATGGCTTCTTGGAGGGTATATGGCGAAACATAATACTGTTCGATTTGCATCCAGTTCGTTAACTATTTACTCTGTAGCAACTTAGTAAGATTGGTCACTTAAAAGGGAAATTCTAATATACAATTTTTGCCCAGTGGGGCCCATCACATACCTGCAAAGAAATTAGCACTTTCCCTCACTCAAGCTCCAGGCTTTCTCTCTCCTGCTGCAGGCCAGAATGACTGAGGAAGCAGAGCTCTTGCAGTGGGTAATACAGGAGCAACTTTACTAACTGCCCATGCTCTGTGACCTTTTGCTCCTTAGGTCCTAAATGCTAAATCTTTTAACAGAAATAAAATAAGATGTTAAAGAGCATGCCTGCTTTTTAAAAGTGCACTATATTCAACTATATCTGCCCAAGAGCACAGAAATAGTTACCTTCGGCTCTTGATCTTTCACATCATCTCTTCTAAGGAGGGTAGGTATGAAATACAGCATTAAGAGCATATTCACCAATAGAGAAGAAGAAGAAGAGATTGGATTTATACCCCGCCCTTCACTTGGAGTCTCAGAGCGGCTTACAAACTCCTTTCCCTTCCCCTCCCCACAACAGACACCCTGTGAGGTGGGTGGGGCTGAGAGAACTCTTGACAGAAACTGCTTTTTTTCAAGGACAGCTGTGCCAGAGCTTGTGACTGACCCAAGGTCACATCAGCAGGTGTAAGTTGAGAAGTGGGGGATCAAACCCGGTTCTCCCAGATTAGAGTCCGCACACTTAACCACTACACCAAACTGGCTTCGTGATAGCTCTGTTCATTTCAGTCAGTCACAAGATTCAAGAGTGGCAACAGGGGCCAGGAAAAGGCAAACACGGAATATTTTTTTGTACACTTTTAAACTTCCTGGAGGCATCTGGCTAGCCACAGAAGGAAACAGTTTACTAGACTTGATGGACAATTGCTTTGATCAGCTGTGCTTTTTTGTGCGTTCTTGATGCCAAGGACTTGTGAGAGCACTGAGAACTTCACAAAGAGGTGCTCAGAAAACATGCAGGATGTTGCTCAAGTTTTCAGGCTAGTTGACAACTTCAGAATTTATTACACTTGGTTGGATTGTCGGAAAGGAACACCACTAGGAAACTGGCTTTTAAGGGATATGGTGTCCCCCCCCCCCTCTTCTCATCTGCAGAAAGTCTTGCCAGGCAGAGAAATTTTGCAGTTAATCCCTTACTCTAATTTCGCTGATGGTATATTCCTCTGCAACGTCCCCACTGGAACAATTACATGCACCGTCTCCTTCCCACTCTACTTTATTGCCCTCATCTAATAAAACTGTTTGTAAATATTAATTGTCTCAGAATGAACAAAGGTTTTCAGATGGCAGTTGTAGAAAATGAGCCTTTTTGTGCTGGAAGATTGAGCAGACCTTACTAAATTAATACCAGTCTACATTCAAATAACCACATTCTGCACATTATGGGGAAAGACATACCTAGTTGGACTTAATATTCTAATTCTCTCTGATCACACGATATAGCCTTGCATGTAGCAAAATGAAAATAACATTAGCTTCATTTACTGTAGGTGTTTTCCCCCTCACAAACCATTTACCTTTCCATAATTATTCATTTCCCCTTCTTCCATCCAGGACATGTGGCACAATGTCTGAGAATATGATGGATGCTTCTGTCACCAACAAAGACTGCCTTATGTTCACTTCAGGTTTTCCTCATCCTCCTTGCACCCATCAGAACTAAGTACAAAGTAAGAGAAACGTTAATTAATGCCCATCCAACAGCAGATTGACAGGACTATGATTTAACTATAAAAACACTTGTTGGATTGCAATTCAATATTTTCGTTACCAAGTCACATTTATGTCATTGTACCAAGTTGATAGGAGCTGCGGTGGCTCAAGTGGTTAAGACGCTGAACTGCAGGCTGTGGAAGGTCAGTAGTTCAGCGGTTCAAGACCCGGGTGCCGCAAGACAGGGTGAGCTCCCGTCTCTAGTTCCAGCTCCTGCCAACCTAGCACTTCGAAAGCAAGAAATTGCAAGTAGATAAATAGGTACCACTTCGGTGGGAAGGTGACAGCGTTCCGTGCGCCTTGGTGTTTAGTCATGCCGGCCACATGACCACGGAAACGTCTTCGGACAGCGCTGGCTCTTCGGCTTTGAAACGGAGATGAGCACCGCAACCCAAGAGTCGGATTCGACTGGCTTTCAAGCAAGGGAACCTTTACCTTTACCTTACCAAGTTGATGGGGGAGGGGGAAAGAATAATTGAGGGATAAGGAAGGTAGAATAAAAGTATCTTTTCCTGTCACTTTTTCATCTATTATATTTTATTTCTTGACTGTAGCTGTCATGACATCATCCAATGACATATAAATTGCTCAATGAGTTGAAAAGGAAGACATGTTTGCAAACAAGCCACCTACTTGATATTTTCAGTTCCCAAAATCCAGAAACAAAAGGAATCAAGAGAAACATCATTCATCAAGACACAACAGCAGCTATATGAAGTTTTGGTTGAAAAACAGAATAAATTATTTCCGTACCTCACATTCTTCAACTTTCCTACGATGTTAGAACATTGGTTCAGCTACCAGATTCCAGATCTCTTTTGTACTTCTTCTACCTGCTGGCCATTAGATCAGGGGTTCCTAGAACTCAGAACCGGTGTAACCCTTATTTATTGTTGTACTAATTAATTATATATATGACATTTGACATGGGTTTCATAAGAAAAAAGCAGACTGTTCCCGGCCTCCTGGTAAGCTGCTATTTGGCCCATTATATCTTTTTTAAAAGCCATTTTATTCTTCCAATCTGTCTTCAAACAAGTTACCAAATGTATTTTTAAAAGTACACCAAATGAGCAGTCATACACAGGAAAAGCTGGATGGAGTATTGTTGTAATTCAGTGTACCCTTCCCAGCTTCAAGATTTTTCTGCCAGTGTTGCTCTATCTTCTGATCTTCCTTGAGATTCTGGTGCCCAGCAGGTAAAACCCTTCACCCTAAGTAATTAATGAATCAATTTCTGATATATCTACTAGCAGTATTAAGTTTTTTTTCCCCTTGCGCTGACAGTGAAAGTTATGGGCATATGAAACAGACAACAAAAGATGCAGTGTACACACCCAGCATACACACTCACACTACGCTACTAAAAGCAAAGGTAAACCCAAGAGTAAGCTGCTGGCTTTGCAACAGTCCCTTCCCCCTGCTACCATGTAGTATGTTCTACCTCAGTCCACTCCAAGGCTTTTTCAGCCCCTGCCCTGGTATTATAGAGCTAGTTTCTAAAGGCGGTTTATAAGGTCCCAGATCTGATGGCCTTTTAAAAGGCCTACAAGATAGACCTTTTATTAAGGTCTTTTTCATAACTGACCTTTGTCTTAGGCAGGACACAGGAGTTGTCTGTCAGGCAGTAAAGAGAACTTACTGTTTTTTTGTAATGATGTTTTTAACTATGATTTTCTGACCTTATTATCATGATTGTAATTTGCCTTGGGCAGCAAACAGACAGGATATAAATATTCTAACAGTGCGATTCTAAGGCCCACTGAATAGACTTGAGTCTAGGATGGCACTGTAAATGCATCGATTATATGGAATTAGTTTGAATACACATTTGCTGCATTCTGAGGCATTTACTTGCAGAGAACACTGACCGTACATAATAACCATCACCACTTAAATGTTATAGCTTTCTTCACCACAAAGACTGCAACTGTGCTGAAATGCAATGCAGAATATTCTGTGATTGCAGCCAAACAGCACGCTATTCGGCATCACTAACAGAAAACCTGAATTTGTAGCTGTCTCTTAAATTGTTTGATGTTTTGTTTGTTGCAACTGAGAGGAGGCAATTTTGGTATTTGCTTGAAACTTCTTGTGTCTCATGTGGCAGAAAGGGCCTGCTGTAGCCTTTGGGTCCTGTTCCATCCTGCCCTCCAAGGTTTTCCCAACATCTGGAGAGGCTTTTCTCTCCCCAGTAACCCACCACCACCACCTGACCTTTGTAGGAATTGCCCGCTGGGAGGGTCAGGACTCCCAGTTTTCCTTTCAAGTTCTGAGGCCTTGCCTCTGTGTCTCCCACTGCCCAGTGCCTGGTCACCAAGGGGGCCATTTACTGCCTTGTGCACCCCTGAAGGAATAGCCACTTGCCAAATGCCTGCCTTCCCCCTCACACTCCTTTTAAAATATAATGTCCAAGACAGTGGTGATCTATGTGGTACAGAGAACCACTACCATCATCAAAAGTTAAAGAAAATGTTCACAAGCATACTTTTAGCACAGTACCAGATTGAGCAAGGGATCCAAAAGAAATGGGTAAAACGGAATTTCTCTGTCCCTCTTTCTATACATGCCTTATCAGCTGTTAAAATATAGGGCATGTGCCTTAGATTACGAAGTTACAGATCTCTACAGAGCCTCCCTTAGCTTGAAGTTTCCTTCACCTCCTCAGACCAGCACACAGGTAATGGCTGCCTCCTCCAGACCTCTGTTAACTGTACCAAAGAGGGCTTCCTCCTCACTCCCCTGAATTTTTTTACCTCTCTCATAAAGAAATTTTACCCACCCACTATCAGGTCAAGCCGGATCAGAGAAGTTTTTCCTGAAGTTTCCAGAAATTTCCTTCCTGAAGTCTCTCTAGTATTTAATTCCTCCAAATCACTGTTCTCTGCTTGGGCAATGGGGAGAGCTTATCTCGCCTGCTAGATCTATTAGCATTTGTATGAAGGTGGGCTGAGATACATCTGGAAAGCAATTGAAGTGACCTCCCCCCCCTTCCTACCTGCTCTCTGCCCAGAGAGAAAAAAGACTGTTAAAAATAGTTTTGCTCATTTCAAAGCTTCAAAGATAAAATAAATTTCTTCACATCTCATGTTGCTTTTTTCCTGCTTGAGTAAGAAAATGGAGAGTATTTTCTGTGTTATACTGAAGGAAAGGTACTTTTTGCCTAAGATTTGTTTTATCTGTTTGACAGGAGATCCTGTAAAAGGACAACCACAGCATTTCCTCCGTTTTGGGTCCTTATTGTGGAAAAAGGTGATATATAAACAAAATAAATAATTATCTTTTTCTGCTGCCTACAGCAATGCATTCTATATGAGGCTATCTATGCATTAAGATTGGTTGGAGGTGGGGAGGGAGAACTTAGCAACTTCATAATTCTGGGTTTCCAGGTCATCCTAGCACCCATACTCTAATACTTTTGACTTCTGATTGTCTTCCAAGGGGAAAAAAAATCTTACCTTTAGTAAAACGCTAGCAAGAATTGGGTCCTTATGTAATATACATTGGCTCCTCCACAGCCCCACTTATACAGTTAGCTGAAAGAACATGTTGACATTGCTTTTTGTGCACTAACTACAAAATAGGAACATTGTGAAGACAGCATTCTTTGTGGCTGCTGCCCAGTGTTTAAACTCCTTTGTCCTAAATGGACAATCAGAGACGAATATTCGGATGGCTTGGTTTGTCACATACTTAACCAGTAATGTTCCTTGGCATTCTATGTATGTGCTGGCTTATAAAATGAATTAATGTTAGGGAGGGACTGCAGCTCAGTGGCAGAGCATCTGCTTGGCATGATGAGGGTCCCAGATTTAATCCCTGGCATCTCCAGTTAAAAAGGCCAGGTAGTAGGTGATGTGAAAGATCTCTGCCTGAGACCATGGAGAGCCACTGCCAGTCTAAGTAGACAAAACTGACTTTAATGGTCTGCTAGTCTTATTCAGTAAAATGCAATTTCATGTGTTCTGTGTGTGGACAGGAGACTGAAAACATGCACTGGACGGAGTTGACAAAGATGTGCTAGTTCTAGGAACTTTATATCTATTCATCCAGGACACCAGAGCTGTAAATTATTTGTAGAGGGCAGTTCTCATTACTTAGAGATTAGCTGCTTCCTGTCTGTCTAGGTTAGCAGATGTTCACTTAGGGTTGCCAGGTCTGGGTTGGAAAATACCTGGAGACTTTGGGGGTAGATCTCGGAGTGGGCAAGGTTTGGGGAGGGGAGGGGCCTCAGCAGGATACAATTCCATAGAGTCCACCCTTCAAAGCAGCCATTTTCTCCAGAGGAGCTGATCTCTGTCAGCTGGAAATCAGTTGTAAAATCAGGAGATCTCCAGGCCCCACCTGGAGTCTGGCAACCCTATGTTCACTTCACATTTTTATCTGCAACCATTAAAGAAATCTTTCTCCCAAAATAGAAGTTTTCTTAAAAAAGAAAAGAAAAGTCATAGATACGCTGTGGATTCCATATTGCAAGGTTTCATTATTTATGCCAGTTAAAATTTGGGCAGCTGTTTATCCAAGAGAAGCTGTTTGTATGTTGAACTACCATCCTAGTTATATTAGAAAGGCCACACACAGCCAACTTTACATAGTCAGACTAATCTGTTCATCTGCTCATGTTCATGGGTTCTCAAGAGAAACATAAATTGGAAGTGGGAATGGACAGTGACTGACAGAAGAAGAGGAAGAAACAGAATAATACAATTTAAATGGAACGAAGAAAGACCAAAAACATCTAAATAACCAACCACATCAAAGAAAAGCTCATGGAATGTATTTACATGTTGGACACTGATGAAATCTGAATATGTTGCATGATTCATAGCATACTGTAGTCACAAGCAGTAGTAAAATGGGGGTACTGTAGTAGTTAAGGCATGTGACTGTTGGCTGGAAGTCTAAGTTATCAAATTGGTCATCTATAGAGACAAAATACTGGCCTGATGGTGGAAAGTGCTATCAAGTCACAGCTGACTTGTGGTGACACTGCAGGATTTTCAAGGCAAGAGACTAACAGAGGTAGCTTACCGTTGCCTGCCTCAGTGTAGCGATCCTGGACTTCCTTGGCAGTCTCCCATCCAAGTACCCACCAGGGCTGACCTGATGAGACTGGGCTAGCCATCCAGGTCAGGTCAATATACTGGTCTACTTGACGAGAAATACCACTATGCTTATGAAGCACTGATGAAAACTCTACATAAAGAACTAATTCTGCAATCCTGAGCCTTACTTACCTGGGATCAAATCCCATTTATATCACTGAGATGTTCAGGTAACCATATTAACAATTTGTCTGCATTACTACTATTCTTACTATTATTCCAGAAGACCAGAAGTACTGTTTCTAAGTGAAAAATGGCATTTGTAATTGAAATCTATTTCCAGATTCTTCACTAGACATAAATCTCCATGTAAAGCAGTGAACAAGGAAGGTTATCTGTACATTAAAACATCACTCATGGAAAAGGAGAAATGGAGAAAAGCATATTAAAACCACCTTTAAATACTACTACTAGCACTACTACTAATAATAATAATAATAATAGACATTTTGCAAGAGAGTTGCATCAGTACAAAATATAGCTAATGTAAAGAATTTTATGGATCCCTCACTGAGGGTGGGACAGAAATTTTCAGATATTGTTGAGCATGTAACATTAATCTTTATATGGATTTGGCACTGTTGCACTTACAAATTATGTCCAGTTTCGAGCTAGCAGTATAGTGACTATTGTTGACTTGCATGCAGCAGTAACGATAATAGGAATGGACCTTATCTACAATGGATAAAATGTTTTATTAGCTGCAACCTAAAACTGACCCAAACAGTGACCCCCCATGTCTAGATGAAACCAGACATATGGTACAAATTCTTCAATAAGCTTTTGGAATCTGTCATCTTTAAACTTCAAACCGTGTATTAATATTTTAAACCCAGCAAGGCTTAACTTTAAAATTCCCAGAGATCAAGAGGGAATAGCCAGAAACACAACAAAGGGCACTCTTCTCTATATTTACATATCTTTCCTTTTATTTGCAACTATTCTATTTTTTCTTTGACGCTCTTTCTCCTTTGTTTGTTAGATTTTATGCTAGCTACCACCAATGTTCCCTCTAAGCTGTGGAGTCCTGTGAGCAAAAATTCTCCTTTGTGAGCTGCTGGCATTAAATGTGAGTGAGTGATTTGGCTACTGCATCAATTAGCTTGCTATGGAGCCCTCCTCCCTGAGCTAAGACAGAAATGTGTGAGCTGGAGGCTAAAATTCTGTGAGCTAGCTCACACTAACTCAGCTTAGAGGGAACACTGGCTACCACTTAATATTATTTTCATGCTGTTTTCTCCATACCTTCATTCTGTATCCCAAGCACTTCAAGAATTCTCTGTGAGCAATTGGTTGAAAAAAACAAGCACTGTATTTGCGGGCCCATGGCCTATTTGAGGAGAAAGCATGTGGAAGAGAAGGACCCAACAAGAGCAATGGCCACAGCTCTATTGTGTACAGACAAAGAAGCATTGGTACAGCATGGAGACAGATCCTATATTAGACAACCTGCTGGCCATCCAATGAAACCCATCCCCCCCAGCCTGCCTGCTCCGGAGGGGGGGGTAACTGTGGCATTGTAATCCTGTGGAGACCACATGGGCAGCGGCCTCTGGGTGGTTGCCTTTGCCATCTGGCAGTGAGAGCACACAGACAGCATAAGAATGTAAGAAGAGCCCTGCTGGATCAGACCACTGGTCCATCTAGTCCAGCATCCTGTCTCACACAGTGGCCAACCAGTTCCTCCAGACAGCCAACAAAAGCACATAGAGACCGAGGCCTTCCCCTGATGTTGCCTCCTGGCCTTCCCCTGATGTTGCCTCCCCTCAGTCACCATTGCTAGCAGCCGTTGATAGACTGACTGACTCTCCACGTATCTATCTAATCTCCATTTAAAGCTGTTTATTCCTGTGGCAGCAAATTCCACATTTTAATCACTATCTGTGTAAAGTAATATTTCCTTTTGCCTGTCTTGAACCTACTGCTCATCAGTTTCATTGGATGCCCTCTAGTTCTAGTACTTTGGGAGACGGAGGAAATTTTCTCTTAGTCAACTTTTTCCATGCATAATTTTATAAATCTCATCATTTTCCCCATTAATCATCTCTTTTCTAAACTAAAACGTCCCAGACGCTTCAACCTTTCCTCACAGGGAAGGTGCTCCAACCCCCTAATCTTCTTAGTTGCCCTCTGTACTTTTTCCAGCTCTGCAATGCCCCTTTTAAGATATGGTAACCAGAACTGTACACAGTATTCCAAATGAGGCCACACCATAGATCTATAGAGGGGCATAACAATATCTGCTATTTTATTCTCAAACTGTTTCCTAGTAATCCCTTAACATAGAATATGCCTTTTTCACTGCTGTAGCACAATGGGTTGACACTTTCATTGAGCTCTGCACTTCGACCCCAAGATCTTTTCCCCTCTCAGTCTCAGCAGATTCAGACCCCATTAGCCTATACTTGAAGTTGGGATTTTTGGGCCAATGTGCATCACCTTACACTTAGCAACAGTGAACTTCATTTGCCACATTGTCTCTCACTCACCCAGTTCGTGGAGATCCTCTTGGAACTCTTCACAGTCAGCCTTGGTTTTCACCATTCTGCTTAATGGCTGCACTCACAAGACCTCTTGAGAGAGTTCCCAAACGAGGGAGGTGGGCACACAGACCCATCTCCCCCCCCCTTCGCAAAGGATCTGTCCCAATGCTCAGAATGCCTTAGCTGTGAAAAGATTAGGTAAAGGTAAAGGTTCCCTTGCTTGAAAGCCAGTCAAATCCAACTCTAGGGTTGTGGTGCTCATCTCCGTTTCAAAGCCGAAGAGCCAGCTCTGTCCAAAGACGTTTCCGTGGTCATGTGGCCGGCATGACTAAACACCAAGATGCACGGAACGCTGTTACCTTCCCACTGAAGTGGTACCTATTTATCTACTTGCAATTTCTTGCTTTCGAACTGCTAGTTTGGCAGGAGCTGGAACTAGAGACGGGAGCTCACTCCATCATGCAGCACACTTGGGTCTCGAACTGCTGAACTATCAACCTTCCCAGCCTGCAGTTCAGTGTCTTAAGATGGTATCCTGTAACAACCAAAAACAAGGGTGGGAGAGCAGAGAAAACCAACTGCTTAGGCAGCAGTTTAAATGGAAGAAGAGGGCTCTGACATGGATCCCCATATCAGTAGCTTGCCCCCTGCATTCCCTGCCTCCTGAGCTGGCTCCTTGATGACATGGATGGCCAGCCCACCTCCTTTTCTGTGAAGACCCACATGGCTGCCAGCAGCCACAGCCACCTTCTGGCTCTCTCCTGGCCTGGGCTGCAAACGTGGCATCCAGTAAGTCGTGGCCAGTGGGTTTTTAAAGTCAAAAATATATTCACTATAAATTACTGATCAAGTGAATAAATATGGATCTCATCCAACTTGTTCTGATTTTGTTGAAGTTTGGTCCATTGCATTAGAGTATTTGGTGCAACTTAAAGTGGTTCCGAGGAGCTTAAAATCTTTGATTTTAATATAATTGTGCATAATATGTAAGGTGCTGTATGGTATTGCTTTGTTTATACAGATTTGGTGTTTGGTGGCTTATTATGATAATTTGTATATAGAACTATTTTGAGTTAGTAGTATATAATATATGCATTGTTTATAAAATGTTAAATAAAAAAATATTTCCGCTGCAAAACAAAAGCTCACATATATACCAAATATCTTCATTTTGGGTCACTTTCCATAGGCTTCATGCTTTCTGCAGGACTAGCATTACAAACAAGGATGGAACATGATTTCTCAGTTTTGTGGTCCTAAGGCATACTCACATGTTTCACAGTTTTAAAGTGGCACTCTGCTGAAATGGCAGACACATTTCATTAGCGTTCCTTCCCTATGAAGTGCACATTTTCCATTTGAAGATCTTGTGACTGACCATTGTTACTATTTTGTGAGACTGCTGCAAAGAGGAGATGGGCTATGCTAACCACAGTTCAGGCAATCAGTTCCTCTCCCTTATTACCTGGCATTCAAGTAGTTACTGCAGCATCCTGTTGTGAGCCTCTTCACAGCTACAATTTGTTGCAGTTTAGACATTTTTTTTGCCTTGCATTACTGTGGTATTTTCTTTCAAAGCCTTTCACACAGCCCTTCATTCTGAATTACCACAGTATTATTTTCTAAAGTCTTTTGTATCAGATCACCTCCTGTCCATCACACGAAGACTCACTTAAAATGTCAGAATTTGCTGGCCACCAGCCTTTCATCAAATCTCCAAAGCCCATGTTGCTGTGCATTTCCTCAAAAATTGGCTTGGTCCCACATGAGAGCATTAAGGATAAAATAGACACAGTGTTTGAAATTTTAATTGCAAATTTGTATCTTTGTGTCAAGAAAATAAAACTGGGAACAGAAATCTCATGGGAGTTCTGAATCTACTGCCTTGAGCCAAGCAGGGAAAGACAGGTTATAAATATTTTAATAAATACATCAAGGATATCACAAGCTCCATCCCAGCTCAACTCCTTAAAGATCAGCGGTTCTTGTCCCCCCACCCAAAGGAAGCATGATCAGATTTTCTGTTTGTTACTATGGTAGCTTCAGCACTGGCTGCATATAGTACTGTGCAGAATTGTTCGCTCTACTCAAAATCATGTTAGAATAAGGTTAAGAATCAACAGTTATAGGGACTATTAAAGTGTCAATTAGTAGGGCTTCTTTTATTTTGCAAAACATAAAAAGGAAGAAGAGGCAGAGAATGTTTAAGTCCCTTCTGAGCCTCAACTGTGTTAATACTAAATTATGTGCAGTCTATAAAGATCCTTAGAACAAAGACTTGAAGCAGCCTTTATAAATAATTTAAATGATTTAGATAATTAGATTAGAATGCAATATACTCGTTATCTTTTTTTAATAATTTCAGATATGACTGCACACTGTAAAGCTGCAGTTAATGTAATTTCTAGTAGGAGCTGTACTTCAAGCAGTGCTAGCTATCATGGCAAAAATTAAACACAGATGTATGGTACCTTAACTCAGTTACCTGAACTTCTCATTTCTCTGAATATAGAGAGACACATCCCATGTCAGTGTGTCCTTATATAAATTAAATTATTGCTTGTATTTATGTCTTTCCCCCAGCCTTTAATAAACATATTATACTATATGTATAAAGCCCTAGAGCAGGGGTGTCAAACATACAACCCGGGGGCCACATCAGGCCCCCGGAGGGCTCCTATCAGGCCCGTACTGGAACTGGCCATCTCCTGCTTCCAGTTCTGTTGCTGCTGCTGCATCATAATTTACTTTGCCAGACTCTGTCAATTTCTCAGTCATTTCATGTTTTCCCCTGGGTCCTAGACTCAGAATCTGAGCATGAGATTTCTGTGTGGAATGTCAATAAATCAAAAGTAGGTTTGCAGCTTACAGATATACACTTGAACAGCATACTCAAGATTGCAACAGCACAGACATTTTGATGCAATAAGTCAGAGCAAGAGGTGTCAGTTATCAGATACTGTTAAATAAACATAATATTTCAAAAATGCTAATGTTTTAAGCATGTTTTTCTTTTAAGTAAAAAAAATCTTTGTGTTTCTGTCCTTTATAAAGTTTATATCTCCGCTACCTGGCATTACATTTTATGACACACATGGCCCGGCCCAACAAGGTCTCATTTATGTCAGATCCGGCCTTCATAACAAATGAGTTTGACACCCCTGCCCTAGAGTATTGGTGGTTTCCAGCTCTCCCACTGGCTGTGCTGTGTGTTCCATCAGCCATTGGCCCATCAACCGCCATGCAGGAGTACTTGTGCACCATTGGCTGGGGGCTGGGTCTGCTTCTCTCCCCCACCCACTGCCGGCTTGGCCACTCTTCCCTCCCTGTCAGAATAAACTACCAAAATGGTTGTCTCTCCTGACAAAGACACTTTTTCTGCTTGGCTCCTCCATGGCTGGCTGGCTACTGAGGTGAGCCAGCAGCCATCAAACCACTCTCTTCTCCTCCTGCTGTGGGGTTCACTTTCCCCTCAGTGGCTGTTGCTAGGCAACCAAGCTTGGGTCTGTCAGTAAAAAGGCAGGGGCAGGAGGCCCTTTCCAGGCCTACTTTAACCTTTTTGGGGAACCCATTAGGGCCAGTCCTGACTAGGGTTGCCAGCTCCAGATTAGGAAATTCCTGGAGATTTTGCGGTGGAGTCTACAGAAGCCAGAGTTTGGGGAGGGGAGAGGCCTCAGCGGAAAAGAATGCCATAGAGTCCACCCTCCAAAGCAGTTATTTTCTCCAGGGGGAGAGAGAGAGATCTGTTTTCTGGAGTTCAATTGTGATACCAGATCATCTTCAGGCACCACCTGGAGGTTGGCTACCCTAGGCCTGGCAGCACCCTCTGGGTGACTTGATGACACCTGACTGGCATGATTTAATTAGGCATGTCTTCTTGCTCCTGTTCACCAGCAGCAGCCTCTCTAGGACAGCCAGTGTGGCGTAGCAGTTAGCGCATCAGAGCAGGGTCTGCCAGACCTAGGTTCTTGCTGTAGAAGCTGAGTGGGTGATTTCGGACCACTCACAGACTTTCAACATAACCTACCTCACAAGGTTGTTGTGCAGATCGAAAGGGAGCAAGGAGAATGATGTGAGTTGCTTTGGTCCCCACTGTGGAGAAAGACTGAACTTTTCCTAGGTAGAGGCTACAGGGAAAGGAGAGGAGATGGAAACATGAAGTCAAAAGGGCAGATAATGGCACGTTGATATTTGTCTGGGAAGGAGATAGGGTTGCCACCTCTAGGTTGGGAAATTCCTGGAGATTTGAGGAGTGGAGACTGGAGAGGGTGGGGTTTGAGGAGGGGTGGAACTGCAGAAAGGTACAATACCATAGACTCTAGCCTCCAAACCAGCCGTTTCCTCCTGGGGAACCATTCTTGCCAATCTCCAGGTGAGGGCTGGAGATCAGAATTACACCTGCACTTCAGATGGGAGAGATCAGTTCCCCTGGAGAAAACGGTGGAATCTGTGTCATTATACTTTGCTGAGGTTGCTGCAGCAAATTGACACTGGGTGTACAAGGCTGGGGCACCCACCATAGCCTCTTTCTAGAGCTCATTGTATTTATTTCCACAATGGGCCTTATTCCTAGTATTTAATAAATAGCCTTTAATAAACATATTATATTTATTCCAGAACATTTGAAGAAATTATGTCAGTACTCCCTTCGGATGCCATAAAATGCAGTGGTTAAAGATCTGGTTTCACATTCTTACCCAGCTATGAAACTCACTGCCCGTGTAGTGCCTCTTGATATAATCTCCCTATCAATGTTATTGTGAGAATTATTAGGGGTGAGGTAGGGGTTTCATTATTCCAGAACATTTGAAGAAATTATGTCAGTACTCCCTTCGGATGTCATAATATGCAGTGGTTAAAGATCTGGTTTCACATTCTTACCCAGCTATGAAACTCACTGCCCATGTAGTGCCTCTTGATATAATCTCCCTATCAAAGTTATTGTGAGAATTATTAGGGGTGAGGTAGGGGGTTCAAATATACCATCTTGCCCATCTATGTATGCCATCTTAAAGAAAACACAGTGTCAAAAATCAAGTAGCATTCCTAGATTTAGACTAGACAAGATAGAAAACATACATTTTCATTCTTTGAAACTAAATTACACCCATGTGTGACATTAATACTGAAAAGTACTGAGACTTACTGTAATGTATCCAGTCCAGACCTCGTGTCCGGCTTGGGCTCCACGCGGTGTTGGATCCCCAAGCATCGAGAATAAATCCACATTTCGCGGATCCTAGCCCACTCCAATCAGGGGGCTAGGTTCCCGGCTGAGAGCCTATGGGACTCTCGGTCACTGTAAATAACCTATTGGGAAGTGAGGGGGTGTTTTGGGTGGTTGTTTCTCGGGGAATATAAGCTGGCCTGTGAGCCGGCCAAAGTCGTCTTGTTCCTGATCAAATAAAGTACGCTTTGCTGAAATCACTCTCTGTTTGCGTAGTTTTTACTGGCGCCAAAGGAATCCCAGACACGCTGGTCACAGACAACGAGACGGTGTTCACGTCCGCGGAGTTCCAGGAATTCACGAGTTACTACGGTATCTGCCACGTCCGGGCAGCCCCATTCCACCCTGCCACCAACAGCCAGGCCGAGCGCATGGTCAGAACCACGAAGGACGCTCTC
>NW_015168746.1:150130-156489 GCF_001447785.1 Gekko japonicus | reverse complement strand
GGGGCTAGGTTCCCGGCCGAGAGCCTATGGGACTCTCGGTCACTGTAAATAACCTATTGGGAAGTGAAGGGGTGTTTTGGGTGGTGGTTTCTCGGGGAATATAAGCCGGCCTGTGAGCTGGCCAAAGTCGTCTTGTTCCTGATCAAATAAAGTACGTTTTGCTGAAATCACTCTCTGTCTGCGTAGAGCATCAGCCAGAGCAGAATATAGAACTAGGAGTAGTCTGCTAGCTTCAAATAACAGAAAAGACACACCTCAACGCATATTTTGTGCTTTTGATTACACTACTAACGCTGAACGCATCAAGAAAATTATTTTCAAACACTGGCACTTGGTCAGTGATATTCCAGGTTGCAATGATAAACCTTACATAGGTTTTCGTAAAACTAAAAGTATTAGAGATTCCTTAACGCATACAGATGAGTTACGTGTTAACAGGAGCCTTTCAATTAATAGTGGCCATCATTGTTGCGGGAGATGTTCAGTGTGTGCACTTGCAATTGTTACTAATCAAATTACTTTTCCTTCTATTAATGTTACTGTTACTCTTAAGCAACTTACTACTTGTGCAACGAAAAAAGTGGTGTATTTGATCCAATGTGGTTGTTCTATTCCTAAATTGTATGTGGGTATGTCCACAAGAGCCGTTAGGACACGTATCATTGAGCATAAATCTCGCATTAGACAGAAAAATTTGGACTCCCCATTAGTCCCCCATTTTGTCGAACAGGGACACAGCTGTAATGATCTTAAATTTCTAGTGCTTGAAACCTTCAACACCTATAAATACAGTAAGGTGGATGTTATAAAAGCCTTAGAAAGACGTGAGGCTTTCTGGATACATAAACTACAAACACAATATCCTAAGGGATTAAACCTAGCTATAGACTATACATGTTTTTTATAAATGATATCTCTGTTATACATCATTTAAGATACATATGATATACATGAAATAGTAAAACATACAGACTTTAAGCCCATATTGCTGGGCTCTTTAATAGGAACTTGCAGGTGGTGTCACTTAGGATATATATGGTAAACATGTAACAGTTGAACAGAGAGACCTTTGGCTAAGAAGCTTAGTCTATCAAGGACAGGTCCTATAGGAGATATGGTCCAAGGTGGGTACTAAGTAGAATAGCCTTACTTAACTTAACATCATACAATTAACTATATAACTGTACTAAACCTTAATACTTCTATCTTGTAGGAAATAAGGGCTAGTCCCTATATTAAAGGTAGCAACTCTAGAGGAGTATCTTAAAAACCAAGAAAATACACATATTAAGAAAACTTATATACAACAACAGGTAGTATACCTTCACCTTAATCCTTATTGTGGGTTTGACAACTGTGTTAAATGCTTATTGTGGATTTGTCAACTGTGTTAAGTGCCATGCTCAATTCTGCTTGAAATGTATTGTTATGTATTGTTATGGATTTTATCTTACAGTTAAGCTGCTTATGAGGAAGTCACTAGACGAAACCAAGTGTAAGCCGGCTGCTTCGTCAAGCTCCAGTAGCTTTCAGCTCATTAAGCCTTCTACTTTTTTGACTGCCAACAGTAACTGTTTAGGAATTCCACTGTTATTTTGGGGCTGTTGGCAGCCACTGATATTCTATTGTTTTCTTATTGTTGTAAATATTTGGGGAAATTTTGTATACTTTATAGTAACTATCTAGTATAAAGCAATTGTATCTAGCATACTACTCATGGTTCAGAGTGTATTATTGGTTCTATATTGGCCCCAGTTTTGTCTTGTTTCCTTGGCTTTCCTTTTCGGCCAGCGAACGACGTCCCACACCACTATGGGGCGCAGTCCAGCAGAGTTACTTCTAGGTCGCTGCCTGGCAACCCGGTTGGATTGCCTGCACCCCGACCAGGCCTTGGAAGAGGCACCAGGCATGGAGACGCATGAGGCAGCCAGGGGTTTCTTCATGGAGGATCCCATGTATGCATGGAACTACACCCGGGGACCAGCCTGGATCCCGGCACAAGTCATATGAGTTAAGGGCCCAAGATCGTATGAGGTCTCGTGTGAAGACGGGCAGATTCTACACTGGCACATCAACCAGCTACACCGCCGGATGATGGCATTGGACCCTGAGGACTGGGACATGGCCGAGGCCCCAGAGATCTCACCCTGGACGCAACCACCGGCGGCCAAGCCCCGGCCTCTTCCCTTGTTCAAACCCGAGTCACCTCTTCCAGAGACGCCAGCACTGCCGCCCCAGCACTTCTTCCGGCCAGCTCGCCTCCGAGGGCTTTAGGGGTGGAGGCCGCAGTAGTTCCCAAACTTCGCCGCTCTACCAGCACCAGGAAGTTACCTACCCACCTGAAGGACTTTGTGGGTGCATTGTGGACCAAGGGGGGAGGGGTGTAACGTATCCAGTCCAGACCACATGGCCAGCTTGGGCTCCACACGGTCAGGCACAAACGTCGAGCTTCGCTCCAAGAGACAATGGACTATGTGGACCCTAGCCCACTCCAATCAGGGGGCTAGGTTCCCGGCCGAGAGCCTATGGGACTCTCAGCCACTGTAAATAACCTATTGGGGGGTGTGTGTTTTGGGTGGTGGTTTCTCGGGGAATATAAGCTGGCCTGCGAGCTGGCCAAAGTCTTCTTGTTCCTGATCGAATAAAGTATGCTTTGCTGAAATCACTCTCCGTCTGCGTACTTTTCACTTACTTAGTGAATTCAGCTCTCATTCAGCTCAAGCGTCAGGTCATCATGGCTGGCCAATTTTCTGCGGAGCTTCAGTTCCCGCAGGCCCATTACAAACTGGTTCGTTAGCGTGTCTGCCAGGCTTGGGAATGCACAGCGGGTGGCGGCTCAACGGAGCTTGGCTAAGAAATCCGTCACGGTCTCGTCCACATTCTGGATGCGCGCAAAGAAAGTGATGTACTCAGCAATCTTAGTGGGCTTGGGAGCGAAATGGTCCATCAGGGTTTTTACCAAGACCTCATAAGTCTCCTCTTTCATGGTCCATAGGCTGATCAGGTCCTTCAGCAACCGGAGCGTCTCGATGCCGCACATGCTGAGAAGTCAGGCTCTTTTCTTACCGGCATCAGTGACACCATGGCACTCGAGATTGTTCTCCAGACATTCTAGCCAGGTTTCCCATTGCTTGGGATAGGCTGCATTGAACTCTGGAATGGTCCCCTTGCTGGCTGCCATCTTACGGAGTTGTTGAGGAGATGTGCGGAGCTCGGGAGCGGCGGTGGCTGGCATCGATGTGATGCTGTGCTCGGGGTTAGCGGTGCGAGGTGAGGAGCCTGGGACGGTGCAGTGAGCGGAAACCGGAGAAGTGGAGCATGAAATGGAGCAGCGTGCTGTGGTCTCGGTGCTGGGCTTGATGCAAAGCTCAGAACGTCTTGCTGGTCGTTATTCATGGGAGGTAGAATCCTGTCCTTGTTGCCACTGAAAAGTACTGAGACTTACGTAGTTAATTCAGCTCTCATATTTATTTGGAGAAGAACAAGACAAAGTAGCCGGCTCACAGGCCGGCTTATATGCCCCAAGGAAACAACACCCACACACATCCCGCACCTGTGAATGGTCTATTTACACTGATTAGATTATTCCCGGGGAGCCTAGGTTCCCGATTGGCTGGGAACTAGGATCTGAAGGTCTATTGTGTTTGAGAGCGAAACTCAGGTACCTCACCTGACTGCATGTGGAACCGGCCAAAACTGGATTGAGCACATGGCTAGGTCAGGACACAACAAATACAGATTGGAGCTGAATGGGAAGGGAAGAGGAGGGGGTGTAACCTTTTCATTTCAGCACAGTTTTGGTAATCAAAACAGGGGACTCCATGCAATTCTTATCCCTATGGAGAAACAAATGGGCTCCTATCTTTCTTCCCTTAAAGAGCTAACAGTGTGTAAAGGGCAGTTTTACTTAGCAGAACTGTATGCTGCAGAAGAGTTAAATCCCCACACCACATGGCCCCAATCTGTATCAGGGCCCCATTCAGCTGTAATTCAGCTTTTATCGACAGAGAACTGTAATTTTCTCTATTTTGATCCTTACATTTCTGGATGCCTTGTCCCTCACAAGACTGTCTTCTTTCGGAGACCTCTGCTGCTTTGCAGACACAGCTGGATCAGGTATGTCAAGGAGGCTTTCTGAGTGATCAGGGATGCTCTTCCATAAACAGTGGGGGTGGTACAGCTGGATCAGGTATGTCAAGGAGGCTTTCTGAGTGATCAGGGATGCTCTTCCATAAACAGTGGGGGTGGTCACACGCATGAGATAAAGCGCGCGGGGGGGAAGCGAGGCTATTTCCTCCAGAGGAATTTGATCCGCAGTTGCACGATCACACAGCCCTTGGAAGCTGTGGGCACAGCCCGCCAATGCATGATGAGATGCAACCACGAGTGAGTGGGGGGGGGGGGTTCTGTTTGTTTCCAATGCACTTACATGAGGAATCGATGAATCGTATCTCCACACTGAGGTCTCCCTATGGAGTTTGCGATGATGCGCATACTGAGAGGGGGGGGGGACAATGGCACAGAGTCGGGATGGCCTGATCAGACCATCCCGATGCCATGAGAATGCGCTGGAGCGATAAGACATGTGGCCCGTCGCAACCCATTTACTACTGGATTTTCCCTGGTGTCTTTTTACTCTGCTTCTGCAGTACAGCAAAACAGGTTGCCGACGGGTGTGGGGCGCTTCCCAGAAGTTCATGTCTGATTGCACCCTTTAAATTTGCCCAGCATTCATGCCTATGGTAGGGCTAATTGTGCATGTGACCGCACCCAGTGTATACTTGTTTTTCATTTATCTAAGGTCCACCTGGAACAATTTTCTCCCCCAGCTAGTCTTACCTCTGGCTTTTTTAAGCACAAAGACTTCCAGTCATGATAGATTTGTACCATGGTGAGTAGTTTTTTTTAACTACTGACATATAGTTACTGGAAATTGGACATTAATACCACATTCACTTTAATTTTGATTAGTTAAGCCAGAGTTAAGCTTACATTTCCAGATATGAAATATGATAGTAGAACAACCTTTTCAATGAGACAAATTGGCAAAACCTAGCTGATAAGACGGACTTGTAACACAAGTAACTATATACAAGGTGGTTTTTATTTTATTTTTTATTAAACATATGAAGAATACAAGGGGGTTTTCATAAACTCTTTGGTGGAACAAGAAATCTATTTCATGAAATTGTTGGCTTGGTGCTCCTATCTGGAAAAGTTCCAGAGAAGCCTGCAGTAATACAGCTGGGATGTTACAAATACATGAATAAGCCATCCAACATCCATTTGGGAGAGGTGCTAATGCAGCTTTATGCTGTTCTAAGATAATCTAATGCTAGTCTGGCAACTGCTCTGATGTGATCATTAAAAGATGGGCAATGCTCCACAAGTACTCCCAGGGTTTATATCCTTTGGAAGTGGAAATAAGTTTATATTTCTTACAGAGAAAAGAGTGCATAATATGCATGGGATAGAGAAGGTAGAGAAAGAAGTGCTTTTCTCCCCTTCTCACAATACAAGAACTCGTGGGCACTCAATGAAATTAATGAGCACTAAATTTAGAACAGATAAAAGGAAGTACTTCTTCACCCAAAGAGTAATTAACACATGGAATTCACTGCCGCAAGAAGTGGTGGCAGCTATAAGCATAGACAGCTTCAAGAAGGGATTGGATAAACAAACAGAGGTCCATCAGTGACTATTGGCCACAAGATATAGATGGTGAGGCTCTGTATTCTTGGTGCTTGGGGGGCAACAGTGGGAAGGCTTCTGGAGTTCTGGCCCCACTGCTGGACCTCCTGATGGCACCTGGGTTTTTGGCTATTGTGTGACAGAGTTTTGTACTGGATGGGCCATTGGCCTGACCTAACATGGCTTCTTATGTTCTTTCTGAACCCCAAGGATCCAACATGGCTTCTTATGTTCTTATGTTCTTTCTGAACCCCAATGTCATTAGGAGGAATGGGCTGAACTCTGCACTTCAGTGTGGTTTTGATACAAACCCTTACCTAATCAAGGATAGATCATTACAGTGTGTCAGTCAGTGATTCTGTGTACAACATACAGGTGGGATTTAACTGAAAATACTAGATCATAGAATCATAGAGTTGGAAGGGACCTCCAGGGTTATCTAGTCCAACTCAATGCACAGTGCAGGAAATTCACAAATACCTCCCCCTCACACCCCCAGTGACCACTGTTCCATGCCCAGAAAATGACACAAAAAACCCTCCAGGATCTCCAGCCAAACTGGCCTGGAGAAAAATTGCTTCCTGACCTCAAAGTGGCAATCAGCATTTCCCTGGGCATGTAAGAAAGGGCCACAAGAACTAAGCACTGATGCAACCCTTCCTGCCCTC
>NW_015168746.1:145303-150116 GCF_001447785.1 Gekko japonicus | reverse complement strand
GTGAGGTCTAACCAGAGCAGAGTAAAGCAATACCATCACTTCATGTGATCTGGACACTATACTTCTGTTAATACAGCCCAAAATGGTATTTGTCTTTTTAGCTGCCGCATCACACTGCTGACTCATGTACAGTGTATGGTCTACTAAGACCCCTAGATCCATTTCGGATATACTACTGCCAAAACAAGTCTCCCCAATCCTGCAATCATGCATTTGATTTTTCCTATCTAAATGCAGAACTTTACATTTATCCCCATTAAAATTCATTTTATTTGTTTTAGCCCAGTTTTCCAAACTGTCAAGATCATCCTGTATACTGACTCTGTCTTCTACTAGGGAAAACCACAAGGAAAACATAAGTGTGGTGGCTGAAGACGGCAGAAGATGGCGGCGGCGGCAGCAGCAACGGCGAGGCGAGGTGTCGGTTCCTGTGTGGATGATATATGCGGCGGCAGCGGTGTGCGGGCACAATCCAGAAGTCCAGCCTGTCTATATCCTTCTTAAATTGTGGTGCCCAAAACTGAACACAATATTCTAGGTGAGGTCTAACCAGAGCAGAGTAAAGCAATACCATCACTTCATGTGATCTGGACACTATACTTCTGTTGATACAGCCCATAATGGTATTTGTCTTTTTAGTTACCGCATCACACTGCTAACTCATGTACAGTGTATGGTCTACTAAGACCCCTAGATCCATTTTGGACATACTACTGCCAAAACAAGTCTCCCCAATCCTGCAATCATGCATTTGATTTTTCCTATCTAAATGCAGAACTTTACATTTATCCCCATTGAAATTCATTTTATTTGTTTTAGCCCAGTTTTCCAAATTGTCAAGATCATCCTGTATACTGACTCTGTCTTCTACTAGGGAAAACCACAAGGAAGACAGAAGTTTCATAGTGTTCTTGTAAGTGCCTGTTGGAAACACAATTCTGGTCGGGTCTCTCACAGCAGTTATATTCTTAATCCTGTTAATGTAAGCTTGATTGAGAGGTACTCAGGTTCTGTGGCTAGTAAATGCCAATACACAGCAGTGCACATTTAGACAACCACTGTAGTTAGAGGCTTGGAATGAAGAGACTTGAGTTCAAATACCCAATCAGCCATGAAGGTCACTGGATGATACTGGGACAGTCACTCCTTAAGTTATTGTTAAGATAAAATGGAAGAAGGAAAACCCTTGGGCATCACCCTGAGCTCCTTGGAGGAATGATAATATAAAATGTAACTGATAGCCTTTGTATGAGAAAATGTCTCTATTCTATTTCTCCCCACCTCATCTATGTTCTTTCTGCCACCCATCTTTTTCTTTCAACTATACTACCTTTCTCTCCTGTGCATCTCAAGAAACAGTCAAAATCCAATTTCATGCATGTTTACTCTGAAGTAAGCCACAAGATCTAAGAAATGAAAACACAGTCATGCTGAAAGATCAACATGGAAATACAATAAATGAACAGGAAAAGATAAAGAAAAGATGGGAACAATACAACAAAGAACTACACAAAAGGGATAAAAGGGTGACAAATTCCTTCCAAGAAGAATCTTTTAAGGAAGAAGCTACAGTTTCAGAAAGTGAAGTGAAAGCTGCACTGAGAGCAATTGGGAGAAACAAATCACCAAGAATAGACGGGATATCAATAGAGTTATTCCAAGCCACAGAAACTGAGTTCATCAAAATCTTAGAAGATTGTGCCAGCAAATAAGGAAAACAAAATAATGACCCACAGATTGGAAACACTCAATTTACGTTCAAACTCCAAAAAGAGGAGATATCAAAGATTGTAGCAACCATCAGATGATTGCATGAATTTCTCATGAGTGTAAAGTTATGCTCAAAATCTTACAACAGCTACCATATATTCAATGAGAAATGCCAGATATTCAAGCTGGATTCAGAAAAGGAAGAGGCACTAGAGATCATATTGCAAATTTACGTAAATTGCTGGAGGATACCGGAGAATTTCATAAGAAAATCAGCTTGTGTTTCATAGATTACAGCAAAGCTTATGACTTTGTAGATCATGGAAAGCTATGGTTGGTTTTAAAAGAAATGGGTGTGCCACAGCATCTGACTGTTTTGATGTGCAACCTGTACTCTGGACAAGAGGTTACAGTTAGGACAGAATAGGGAGAAGCAGAATGATTTTCAATTGGCAAAGGTGTCAGACAAGGATGTATTTTATCTCCCTATCCCTTCAATCTATATGTAGAACACAGCATAAGGAAAGCTGAAGTAGATTTTGGTGAAGGTGGAGTGAAAATTGGTAGAAGGAACATTAACAGTTTGAGATATGCAGATGACAGCACATTACTGACAGAAAATAGTGAAAACTTGAAACAACTCCAGATGAAGGTTAAAGCAAAAAATGACAACGCAGGATTATAGCTGAACATCAAGAAGACAAAAGTAATGACTGCTGGGGAATTACACAACTTTAAAGTAGGAAATGAAGAAAATGAAATTGTTCAAGATTTTATATACCTTGGCTTCATCATCAACCAAAAGGGAGACTACAACCAAAAAATCAGAAGGAGATTGAGACTGGCAAGGGCAGCCATGAAAGAGCTAGAAAAGATGTTTTGCTGGCAACCACAATCAAGTTAATTCATGCCATAGTATTCGCCATTACTACGTATGGGTGTGAAAGTTGGACGAAGAAGAAAGCTGACAGGAAGAAAATTGGTACCTTTGAAATGTGGTGTTGAAGGAGAGTTTTATGGATACCGTGGACTACCAAATCAAGCCTGAACTCTCCCTAGAAGCTAAAATGACTAAACTGAGGCTACTGTACTTTGGTCACATTTTGAGAAGACAAGAATCACTGGAAAAGACAATAATGCTAGAAAAAGTTGAAGGCAGCAGGAAAAGAGGAAGACCCAACATGAGATGCATTGGCTCTGTAAAGGAAGCCATGGCTCTCAGTCTGTAAGACCAGAGCAAGGTTGTTAATGATAGGATGTTTTGGACGTTATTACTTCATAGAGTTGCCATAAGTTGAAAGGAACTTGTTGGGCCTTAACACACATAAAAGTCACATTTAGTTCATTGGCCTAAATGTTGCTCCCCCCCATGGTGCCCTCATGCCCACGTCCTAAGACCTGTGTTCTTTGCACTCCAAGATCCTTTGGCCTTCAGATGACAGAGGTGATAGAACCATTTAGTTTGATATTAAAGCATGATTTCTTGATTAAGGCAAGAAATCCCCCTAGGTGCTCTTAAAAGGGAATAGATTGATTGCCTGAATGGTTCAGAATAATAGCAATCAAGGCTCTGTTGTTTGGTCTTCCAGAGCTTCTGACACTCTGGACAATGACCCAAGTTTGCAGGACAATAACCAAAGATTCCAGAGTCCCTCCCATAATGCAAACTTCCTTAGTGATCCAGTCATAAACCCGGGACATGCCAAGAAGAAGAAGAAGAAGAAGAAGAGGAGGAGGAAGAGGAGGAAGAGGAGGAAGAAGAGGAAGAAGAAGAGGAAGAAGAAGAGGAAGAAGAAGAGGAAGAAGAAGAGGAAGAAGAAGAGGAAGAAGAAGAGGAAGAAGAAGAGGAAGAAGAAGAGGAAGAAGAAGAGGAAGAAGAAGAGGAAGAAGAAGAGGAAGAAGAAGAGGAAGAAGAAGAGGAGGAGGAGGAGGAGAAGAGATTGGATTTATACCCCGCCCTTCACTTGGAGTCTCAGTGCGGCTTACAAACTCCTTTCCCTTCCCCTCCCCACAACAGACACCCTGTGAGGTGGGTGGGGCTGAGAGAACTCTGACACAAACTGCTCTTTTTCAAGGACAGCTGTGCCAGAGCTTGTGACTGACCCAAGGTCAAATCAGCAGGTGCAAGTGGAGGAGTGGGGAATCAAACCCAGTTCTCCCAGATTAGAGTCCGCACACTTAACCACTACACCAAACTGGCTCTCTCTCAAGCCACTGCCTGGCCTTTGTCAAACAGGCCGCCAACTGGTTTGGCATTCAAGTAATTCAGTCATCCTGCCTAAATTATTCTGCTGTCCCTTGTTGCCTCACCTGATATGACCATATTTGGATCTCTGCTTCCTTTGGTTACATATTATGGTCTGCTTACAAAAAAAAATAAGTTCCACCAATAGGAAAGAGTATCCTTAACTTTTGGTCCAGTACCATTATAGGTCCTAACTGTGCATTAAATTCCCCTTTTGAAGCCAAGGTAATTCAGGTGCATAAGGAGGACACCCCATCCCCTCCATTTTTTGCAGCTGGTTCCCCTCCAGAACTTTCTTCCAGCCACCCTCAACCATGAAACCACCAGACCCAACCTCTTCAAGACAGTCATAGTATATTTCTGTTCTCCCGTTCTGCTCTCCTTCCCCAATTTAACCTTCCACATCTTTCTGCCTACTTTCTCTTTTGTATCCTTAATAGGACAATAAAGTTACTTGCTGGTTAAGTGCTTGTCCCTTCTATGTTTAGAACATAAGAACATAAGAGAAGCCAACGTTGGATCAGGCCAATGGCCCATCTAGTCCAACACTCTGTCACACAGTGGCCAGAAATACCAGTGCCATTCAGGAGGTCCATCAGTAAGGCCAGGACACTAGAAGCCCTCCCCCCCACAAGGACCAAGAATATAGAGCATCACCTGCCCCAGCCTGTGAGTTCCTATCTATACCTTGTGATTAATAGCCACTGATGGACCTCTACTCCATATGTTTATCCAGTTCCCTCTTGAAGCTGTCCATGCTTGTAAAGAAGTACTTCCTTTTATCTGTTCTAACCCAACTGCTCAGCAATTTCATGGAGTGCCCATGAGTTTGTGTATTGTGAGAAAGGGAGAAACGTA
>NW_015168746.1:135828-145287 GCF_001447785.1 Gekko japonicus | reverse complement strand
TAGTTGCCCTTTTCTGCTCTTTTTCCAATGCTATAATATCCTTTTTGAGGTGTGGTGACCAGAACTATACACAGTACTCCAAATGAGGACGTGCCATCGATTTATACAGGGCTATTATGATATTGGCTGATTTGTTTTCAGTTCCTTTCCTAATAATCCCCAGCATAGCGTTGGCCTTTTTTATGGCAGTCACACACTGTCTTGACATTTTCATTAAGTTATCTACTACGACTCCAAGTTCTCTTTCTTGGTCAGTCTCTGCCAGTTCAGACCCCATCAATGTGTATTTATAGTTAGGATTTTTTGCTCCAATGTGCATCACTTTGCACTTGGCCACATTGAACCCCATTTGCCACGTTGATGCCCACTCGCCCATCCTCGACAGATCTCTTTGGAGTGTCTCGCAATCCTCCCTGGTTGTCACCACCTTGAACAACTTTGTGTCATCTGCAAATTTAGCCACTTCACTGCATACTCCCATCTCCAAATCATTAATAAACAAGTTATTACCTCCCAAGGCCCCTTATGGGAGCCCCCAAATTGGGAGAGGCAGGCATGGCCTCCCCCCAAAAGGGATCTGTCCCAATGCCAAGCTGCAACAGCAAAGAACAGACCAGAGAAACACCGTAATACAATCAAATCGAGGGAGGGTGGGTGGGCAAGCTGGTGATCCGATGATAAGAGGAGGAGGACGGCCTGCACAGGCTTGTTTAAATAGCCCACCTGGGATCTGCAGCCCGCCCCACGCTCAGACACACCTGACGTGGCCGGCTGTGGGAGAACTGGCCTGCCCCCTCCTTGCATCGCCGGAGGGCACCATGCGGCCAGACGATGCCTTCCTACACCCTACCCCTCCTCCTGCACTGCAAACATGAGTCTTAGCCATGCTTTCCCCCAGAGGCAAAGCCAACAGAGGGTGGGAGGTTGCCTGTTGGAAGCAGGAGACTTGACGTCCCTATCCTCTGGTCTCTCCCCCCCCCAATTTGGTTTTGATGGTTGTGTTTGTTTTTTCAAAGGAAGCAGGTTTTTTCAGTTGCTCTGGTAGCTACTGGCCTCAAGGTGGAACAAATTAGTTCTTTGCAAAAGGATGGGACAAACTGATGGGACTGTGTCCTTGAATGAATTTTCTCCATTACCCCCTTCTATAGAGAACACAAAGCATGTGAAGGCTGAGATCCTCTGATTGATCCTCTAATCCTTTGATTGAACTCAGTGGGACTTCCAAATAACTATCCATAGGAATGGACTGTATCATCTTTGGCTTTCTCCTCCTAGCTGAGGTATGTGCAATTCATGGTTGGGCTTCTCTGTCACAAGCACAATGCAAGAAGATGTTTCTAGAAGAACATCAGATGAATTCAGACATGACATTCAGAAAACATCTACACATGAGAGGAAGAAGAGAGGTGAGAAGAGTCATATGTGCTTGTATAGCCGCAAGCTGTGTTTATGCCAGATGGCTGTCTAATTACAGCTTGTCATAACACCCAGTGAACTTCATTTCAGAGTGGAGATTTGAACATAGGTCTCCCAGATCCTGCTCTGACCCTCTAACCATGACACCATACTAGTTCTCCATAGCAGAGATCTACATAGCTGTGAACAGGGTCTGTATCACTGCAGCACTCTGTATAGGTCCTGGCTGCCTGCTGGAGCTTAAAATATTTAACAGGCATAGAAGCAAGAGCTAAGGAACTTTCCCAATGCTTCACACATGTATACCCACACATACATTATTCTTCCCTTAAGAATATTTTGAGGTGTGCATCAGCTGACATAGGATGCACATTATTCTTCCCTTAAGAATATTTTGAGGTATGCATCAGCTGACATAGTGAAGAAAAAGAGAAAATGCAACATGGCAAACTTGAGGAGTATTTAGTTTAGACTTTTGAAATGGTGCCATCCATTCCAATAGGACCTTCAATAGGTTCATTCATTTCAAAGAAATAATTCAAAAATGCCCTCCACTTATACAGCATGTGCTTAGTGTTGTCATTTACTTACAGAGTCCTGGGTGGGAGGTGATTATTTGTCTGAAGATGGTGATGACAAATGATACTCTTTATGCCATCAGCACCTTAGACTAGGCAAAATGATATATCCACAATAAGAAACATCCACTATCGTGAGCCATTTCTCATAGCTTATATTTATGCTTTCATAAAGCCCGGCATTTGTACTTAATCAGCTGTTCAGTAAAAGTGGATACTACGAGATCCTTTTATACCAAACACATTGGCACAAATTGATTTCCTCTTAGTCACTGCCACCCATGGAAAATAATTGTCAATTTTTGTTCATAATCAGTGCTGCCTCATAGGAGGAGTGCCTTGTGCTTTTGAAAAATGGAAAGAACAATGACAATTCCTCGCCTATGTGTCTGTGGTGAGAAGAAAACCTTCAGGAAAGCAGGCAGCAACACATGTCTTTATGGTAGCTATCCTTCCAGTTAATGTTTGTCAAGCATCTGGCAATCTGTTCTACAATCCAGCTTCATGAGCAAGCATCAGACACCACCGTGGCTCATGTGGGAATGGTAATAAGTGCTAAATGAAACCTGACACCACATCATCAGACAATAGCACTTCCCTTAGCATGTTTCCATTATCCTTCAAACCCCGATGACCTACTCAGCAAGGAGGTCAGAGACTACACAAAAGATGGCAAGGCAGAACATCAAGAACTATTATTTTCCAGTAAAGCAACTTGGAAATTATTGAGAGTTGCTGCTGATGGAGTGACAGAAGGTGCTGTTTAGACCAAAGGTGGCCACAGAGCCAGCAAATCTCACTTGAGCAATACTATCAGCAGGGCCACAGAAGCAAGAAAAGTGAAAATTAAAAAGTGAAAGAGACTCACCATCTAACTCAACAACATATTGCAAGAAGAGTTTAGTGATGAATATATTGAGTGAAACAGAGGATAACAAACCAAACAGCAGACATTTCTCTTACCTCATAAATGCAGATGTTAGAATTACAAAGAGTCACTTCTCAGCCACTTGGGACAGAAAAAAATGATATATAGAAACCTTGCAGAAGTCTATAAATACGGCCTGTGGGGGGGAATAACAGAAGATACACAGAAACAGACCTTTTAAAACTGGAGGAAAATCCTGATTTTGTACCCATTATTGGTTTTCAAACTTTGTTAGTATGAGCTTCAAGGGATGCAGGGCAGGGATGCCTCCTAACTTGGCATTAGTTGTGAGGAAGCCATATTTCTAAATGTCCACCTGATTAAAATTTGATTGCATAAACTGACAACCGAGTTCTCCAGGCATTAAGGTCAATGATGCCCTGCTGTAAATAGAGAGAAAAAGAATTAGCACCTCACAGCAATGTTAGGTCAGCTGTTCCAAGGAAAGATCCACTACACTTAAGAAATGCCTCCCACATTTCCATTTTGATGACCCAACCTAGCAGTTATAAGCTTAAATCCACATCTAAAACCACTGTAAATAAAGAGGTATCATAGGCTGTAGAGTTTTCCACAGCAGCCATCCTGTAATCTGGCTTTCAAAAATATTCTCTACAGAACAAAGGAAAACTCAGAAATATAACATATTGAAGCAGGTCTATAAACCCCCCAGGTGGCGAGCAATTGTTAACAGCCATGAGAAAGAAACAACCTACCTCCGGGAAAAAGTAAAGCTTACACAGCTATGGCTAACCAAGTAATATAAAATACTGACAAGAAGAGGCTAGTTGTGCACACTAAACTGGCCCAATACAGAGCAAAACGCAGAATATTTTGATATGTTTACTGTCTAAAAATAACAGAAATAATTACAACCGAAGCTAAGGACTAGTCAATATACAAAACTCATACATAAAAGTAATCTTTTTTAAAATAATATTTTCATTATTTTAAACAAAACACACAGACAGACAAACAAACAGACATACATGAGAGTAATAATAACAATATTATATCTCTTGGACTACCTCATACTTATATATCTAATTGCCAATCTTTCAAACATATAGCCAACTAATAACTTTGCAAGCCTATGTTAAACACTGCCTATTTTTAATATTTAAGCGCTATTAAAACATTTCACTACCATTTTCTATAAAACTAGATTTAAGTATATCTTAAAATTTCATAAGCACATAGGTCTATAATTTTTTGCAACTCTATAGATTAACAAAACATGTTTCTTCTGTTAAACATTGTCTAAGCATTCTACAATAATCTTCTATAAAATACATTTAGATATTAACTAAATTTATACAATTCCCCAAATTCATAGTCAAATTCTTTTCTCATTCTACTTGTTCTAATTGTTTTAACATCACCAAAAAAAATTATCTAGCCTACCTCTTAGATCAAACTGAATTCTTAATATCAGCCTTGCTTACACAGTTTAAAATAATCTTCCATTTAATAAAGTTTTTTAAGCATACCTATATTCCCTAAACAATCTACTCCCATTACACAAGCTCATGGGATCGTTAAACCACTTATTTATATAACACCTATTATATCAGATTAGGACCTTGATACCTTTATAAATTTACAATCTATGCAGTCCTCTGTTATAAGCCTTACCTAAATATGAGTTAAAGTTTTTAAGCATACTTCTCTAACCACTCTTATTCAAATAAACATTCATTAGTGTTTTCTAGACCAAACTTTTATTTTTACAGTTTATTCTCTTATAACTTATAATATCATCTAAAACAAAATTAATCTTCCCTTGAATATTTTAATATGGGCTATAATGTTATAAATGTATTAAAAAACAGACTCATTTATAACCAGTGTTAATCAGTTACACATGTATAAAGATTCCCTGAATCAATTTTATAATTCACAGTTATATGAATATATATACATATGAAAAAGGGGTTAGATATTCCCCAGCCCATCTTAGTCAGTTGCACATAAACAGCGGTCCCCTAAACCAGTCTTATTTATAGGGCTTAATTGTTTTCTTTTTGTGATTTCTTCTTTTCAATAAAGTCTTGATTCTATGTCTCTTTCCCTTGTAGGTAAAGAAGGTTTTTTAAAAAAACTCACCATCTGTATTCAATTTTTAAAGTAGTAAAGGATTCCATAAATTCTGTTTTATATTCTATCTGGAATATTTTTCCCTTTATAACTTTGAGGATTCCAGAGTTTGACAGTCTTTTAGTAGATCTGTTATTCTCACTATAGGTTAGGTCAGCTTGTTTGTAGTGTTGTTCTGCATCTTGCACAGTTTTGTGCTGAGGTTCCTTTTCTCTCTAGGATAGGTCACCTTGATTATAGTGCTGTTCTGCATCTTGCAGAGTTTGGTGCTGGGGTTCCTTTGTCTTGCTTGTAGTTTGGCTTAGTGTAGTAGCTTTTTTGTCTAGTATTGGTTCAAAAGCCTTTTTAACTGCCAGATTGACTGCATCAACAATTATAAACTGAAGCTCATCCCAGGACAACTGTAGCAAATTGGTTTCTGCTGAGCTGTCTTAGCATCCATCATCTGGCATTTTTTTCTGTGTTTCCTGATCACCCATTTTAATGCGATAACAAAAGTCCCAGTTCAGCCCACCAAAACTCAAAGTCTCTGCAAATTATCTTTCAATAGTCTCTTCAGAGCTGACAGCATTTACCAGATAGTAGCTCTCATAGAGATATTAGCAAACAAGAATCCTTCAACACAAGTAATTTGCTTTACAGCTCTACAATAGACTCTAGATAATAAGCTCCTCCGTTCTCAGCAATGAAGCATGATGATATAAAAAATTGCCACAAAGTAACAAGTTCAACTCTAAATATCTCTTTCTTTCGTTCTTTTTTCGAAGAAAACTTTATAATATTTTTGTAGAAGCTCAAACAAAAGTCCCTCTTTGCCCCGAGAAGTGTTCAGTTCAGCTTTCTTTTTGTAATCGTCCCACCCACTCCGCGGAGGAAGGGGGGGAATTCCACCCTTCCTTTCCTTGTCCTTTTAGAACTTTAAAGGGGATCATCGGTTTCTTCATTGTTGCTTTTATAGGTACTTATGGTGCTCATCTTCATCGGTGTTACGGATTAGGCTAAAAATAAGAACATAAGAGACGCTAATATTGGATCAGCCAAAGGCCCATCCAGTCCAACACTCGGTCACACAGTGGCCAAAAATACCAGGTGCCATCAGGAGGTCCACCAGTGGGGCCAGGACATTAGAAGCCCTCCCACTGTTGACCCCCAAGCACCAAGAAGACAGAGCATCACTTGCCCCAGAGTCCCTATCTATACCTTGTGGCTAATAGCCACTGATGGACCTCTGCTCCATATGCTTATCTAATTCCCTTTTGAAGCTGTCCATGCTTGTAGCCACCACCACTTCCTCTGGCAGTGAATCCCACATGTTAATCACTCTTTTGGTGAAGAAGTCCTTCCTTTTATCCGTTCTAACCCAACCGCTCAGCAATTTCATGGAGTGCCCACGAGTTCTTGTATTCTGAGAAAGGGAGAAAAGTACCTCTTTCTCTACCTGCTCTATCCCATGCATAATCTTATAAACCTCAATCATGTCACCCCTCAGTCGTCGTTTCTCCAAGCTAAAGAGCCCTAAGCGCTTTAACCTTGCCTCATAGGGAAAGTGTTCCAACCCTTTTATCATTCGAATTGCCCTTTTCTGCACTTTTTCCAAAGCTATAATATCCTTTTTAAAGTGTGGTGACCAGAACTGCATACAGTATTCCAAATGAGGTTGCACCATTGATTTATATATAGCTCTCTTGATTTGGGTGCATTCACAGCTGGTGCAGTTATGGCTACCATAACTGCGCTGCTTCATTCCTTGCTTCTGGGATGATCCAGGGCTTCCACCCACTTGCTGCCATGAGCAAGGGCCCTGAATCAAGTCCCTTGCATCAGCTAATTCACCATTTATTAGATTTGGATTGTGACTAATTTGCAAAGGTTGATCTCCTCCTCCATCCATTCATCCAACAGGCAAAAAAAAAAAGTTTACAACCAAAATGTTTTCCTAGGTTTTCTTAATCCTGTTTGGGAGTGGGGGGGGGGGGGAACAAAAAGGATTTGTATCCCAGGCTTGCCCAGCCATGCCCATTTTGCCTCCAGAACAACCATAGTTACAGTTCATTGTATTCACTGGATTTGTGTGTTCTTGGACTGTTGTCTGGAAACTGTAATTGTATCTAATCAGTTCTGAGCATATGCCAACGTAGGGAATGCTGCTAACTGTGCATGTGCAAAAGCAGTACATACACTCTAAAATTTATTTTAAATGGTGTACAATCTGTTTACCCACTTCCCTTCACCTCAGTTCAAAAAGGATGTGGACAAAATCGAGAGGGTGCAGAAGAGAGCGACGAGGATCATCAGGGGTCTAGAGACTGAACCCTATGAGGAAAGGCTAAGGGCCTTGGGAATGTTTAGTTTGGAGAAGAGGATATTGAAGGGGGACATGATTGCTATCTTTAAATATTTGAAAGGCTGTCATTTGGAGGAGGGCAAGGAGCTGTTCCAGTTGGCAGCAGAGCATAGGACCTGAAGCAGTGGATTTAAATTACATGCAGAAAGGTATCAGCTGGATATTAAGAAAAACTTTTTCACAATTAGAGTGCTTCAAAGGTGGAATCAGCTGCATAGGGAGGTGGTTAGCTCCCCTTCACTGATAGCTTTCAAGAAGAGGCTGGACGAATATTTGTCAGAGATGCTTTAGGCTGGTCCTGCATTGGGCAGGGGGTTGGACTAGATGGTCTGTATGGCCCCCTCCCGTTCTATGATTCTGTGATTCTATTATTCTAACCATGTGGCATATGGAATGCAAGCAAACCAGTCTTGTGAACGTGCTTCAGTAGTGGCTACCCAGCCAGCTACTCTGTGGATGCAAAGCTAAATGCTCTTTGTTTTTAATTGTAAGCAAATCATTAAGGTGATTGTATGCTGTGAGAATATTAGGAATGCTTGCTTTGTTATTAGCATTTTAGAGCAGAACATTTATTTTTAAAGTATATGTCTTTTCTCCTTTAAAAGCTAATACCAAAGGAGGGAACAGTGGAGGTTGAAAGGTTAAATACTATCTCCTTTCCCTGCATTGCCTGAGGCAAATTGAGTTGCTCAAGCCAGCAATTTTGTATTTGAAGGATAGAATGAATGAAATTGTGATCCTCGTCTTTTCTGATAGAGCCTTGAATCCAGCAAAACTTCAGGCCATCTACCAGTCACTGCAACACACTGGATTTGTAGTTGTGATGCTCAGTTCACATGTTTCATTGTGCTCATGAAGAGAGTAGAACACCTGATGAAGCACAGCTCTAAATCCCGACAGTGTGTTTAATATAATCTGGGAGGATTTTTCAAGAAAATCTAGATTCAGAATAATGTAATTATTGGTGGTTTAGAGGAATGTTATATTCTCCAGCCATTTTCTTTAAAAAGCAACAAAGGCTCCATACAGGTAACAAAAAAGAGAGGAGGTGAAATAGATAGTAATGTATTCACCAAATATGTGCATAGCCATATTTTGTAGGACATATTTAATAACTATAACTTGGAATATGACACAAAAAATCCAAATGCATCCCGATGGTGCTAAAATATAATAACATGCTGTCAAAAATCCTTGTCCCAACCCAGGCTATGAATTTTTGGTATAAAGGGTTGCTGCCAATTAAAGTTACAAAATACCAGAGAGAGACTAAGGCAGGTTCTGCATCTGGCATTTGCTCCACATTTTCTCAACACTAAGGAAAGATGCAGCTCAAAACCACATGCAAATAGACTTCTGGTTTAAGCGTTTTGCCGCTCGGACGTGTCCCGTCCCACTCTGATGGAGACACGCTGAGACCCGGCTGACGGGAGGGGTCCGAGTCCATCCCGGACCTCCCTGGGGTCTCTGTAGGAGACCCTCAGCCTGGGGAGCTGAAAAGAGCCTCTTCCAAGGCGACAGCCAAGGAATTGAGGCTCACCTTCTTCCCCGAAAGGTACCGTCGCCGCGGAACCAGTATGGTGCTCAGAGATTATTGTCGGAGCAAGCGATCACGATCAAACTTTTAAAATGCTTCCAAAAGATCTCCAAGGCTCCAAACTGTGAGTTAAGCAAAGCTCAGGTGAAAAAAGCGAACTGAACCTTGGTAGTAATTGGAAGTGCCTAAGTTTGAAGTGCTGGGGGTGAGGAATTCAAGCACCCCCCCTCTTTTGAGTAAACTTTAAAAACGGTTTTAAATTGGAAATAAAAAGACTTTGAGCCAAAATAAATGCATAAAAAGCTAAGCGAATGCAAAAACTGCTAAAGTATACAAAGCGAGACAAAATCGTATAACTTTTGTCTTGTTTTGGAAAACTTACTTCTTGTTGATATTATGGCCGGGAGAGGGCAGAGGGCGCCGGAGAAAAAACTGGTGACTGGAAATAACATACCAATGACTTCCTCCCAGAACCAGGAAGTAACTACAGACTTATCTTCACTGTTAGCAAATGCACTGCACCCCCTAATGGATCAGATGACTAATCTCAACAGTAAGC
>NW_015168746.1:132770-135179 GCF_001447785.1 Gekko japonicus | reverse complement strand
ATCCTGCCCTCCCTGCCACAGCAGGCTCAGGGCGGCTCACAACATTATTACCAATAAAACAATTTCTCAGTTAAAATTACAATAAATTAAATCTAAAAACAATACATACAGTGCTAGCAATGGCATACAACATGGCGGGAGTCCACAATCAATTAGCGCATGGTCTGGGTCATGTCAGCAAGGCACAGGCTATTCAATTATGTTGATGATATTGTTGGTGTTATTAAGATATTGATGGTATTGGGGCCAGGGCCTCAGATGGTTGTGGCGGCTCCTTAATCAAATGCCTGGTGGAAGAGCTCGGTTTTACAGGCCCTGCAGAACTGTAAAAGGTCCCGCATGGCCCTGATGTCTTCCAGGAGCTCATTCCACCAGTATGGAGCCACCACCGAGAAGGCCCTGGCCCTTGTTGCTGCAAGCCTGGCTTCTTTAGGGCCTGGGAGGACCAGGCATTTTTGAGTACCCGATCATAGTGCTTGCTGGGGAATGTATGGGGAAAGGCAGTCCTTTAGGTACATAGGTCCCTGGCCATAAAAGTCTTTAATGTTAGTACCAACACCTTGAACCAAATTCAGTACGCTATAGGCTGCCAGTGCAGTGCTTTTAGCGCAGGCTGGATGTGTTCCTGCATAGGAAGACCCAACAACAGCCTGGCTGCCGCATTCTGCACTAGCTGCAGCTTCCAAATTTGAGACAAGGGCAGCCCCATGTAGAGGGCATTACAGTAGTCCAGTCTCAAGGTGACCATTGCATGGATCACTGACAGCAGGTCATTGTGTTCAAGGATCAGCCAAAGATGGTAAAAGGCAGACATTGCAGTGGCTGCTACTAGGACCTCCATCATTAGGGAGGCATCCAAGAGCACTCTCAAGCTCCTAACCTTCAGCGCTGGCACCAACAGTGCCACATCAAAGGTCTAGAGTGGGATCCCTACTCCTGGACCGCTCCAACTCAGGCATAGGACCTCCGTCTTCATTGGATTCAATTTCAGTCGGCTCAGTCTAAGCCATCCAGCCATGGCTTGCAACCCCAGGTCCAGATCTTCCGGACTGGAGTCTGACTGCTAAAACAACAGAGGGAAAAACCAATGCAGAATCACCCTAAATCTCACCCTAGTCTTGGTAGGTGCCACCAGTCCTTTCAGTCTATCCCAACAACCCAGGATTGAATGGACAAGTCTCCTGGCTTCTCAGGGAATTAACAAGAAAAGTCAGCCCTGCAGGGACTGGAGACTGAGTTTCCAAACACAAAACAGCTGGAAGCCAAAGCTTCTAGAATAAGGCTTTGAGGTCAATGAAGGCAAACGAAGGCAAAATCCATGACAAGATAAAAATATAGTTATTTTATTTAAGGTGCGAAAAATAGATAAGACACAACTGTGAAGGAAAAAATAAAACAGATCTAAGCATATCCAACATAGCTAATACATTGGGCAAATGTTCCAAGTTACCCAATGTTTGTTCATCTCAGGAAGTTAGTTCCAGCAATCCAAAAATATCCAAGGGCATAGCCCTTCCGAGCAAGTAGTCAAGATGGATGCCATAAGCACAAGCAGAGCTGTGTAACCACTGACATACTTCAGTGCCAAGAATTTACTAAGCTGCCTTATGGCAAAGGCTAACTAGATTTATGGAGAGGGTCTCTGATTGACCTCAGGCCTGTTAGGCCAATCAGAAACCTGAGAGATGAGGAAACTCTCTCTGTGTTGCTAAGCACATGATGTATAAGCTGATGGACCAGAGGGGGGAGAAACAAAACCATACTGCAATTAGGTCTCGCCTCTTTCCCACAGGTGCCCATAACTTCAGTTGCTTGGAATGTGCTAACTGGAAGACCAAAGTAAAGTGGTACTCACTGGCATCCACAGCTGCAAACAATTTAGCTGGCAAGGTCACAGTGTTCTTTGCGCCCCCCAGACGGAAGAAACAGTCAGACAACGAGGTTGGATGAAATAAGGCCACTTTATTAAATATTAACTAAACGGCAAAGGGCATAAATGAAGACGGTGGCACGGCAAGGCCTGGAGTCGCTTTGACCACCATCCTTCACCGTATAAATGACAAGACACCAAGGTTGGAGCCAACTGTAAGTCGCTTACAAACTCAACCAGGCCAATGCTTGGGATGTGCCTTCAGGAGCCCTCAAACACCACCGCGCGGCCAGTGCTGAGTCTCCGTCGTGGCCATCCGCATAGGCAGTCTGCAAGCCTCATCCCAGGCCGCACGGCTGCAGGGTTGATTGAACTAGCCCCTAGGCACCATCCCAATCCAATTCCTCAATCCACTGACAGCAGTGCAGGGTAGGCGAAAAAGACCCCTTCTCAATAGCCAATCAGAGAAGGGGACAAAACATTCCTACCCGGTCTCCCATTAAACGGGGCAACCAACCTGTGTTCACACTACATACAGG
>NW_015168746.1:118959-130017 GCF_001447785.1 Gekko japonicus | reverse complement strand
TTGCCAAGGAATGATGGGGCCAGATGCCATGATCTTAGCTTTTTTGATGTTGAGCTTCAAGCCCACTTTTGCGCTCTCCTCTTTTACCCTGAGCAAGAGGCTCTTAAGGTCCTCTTCACTTTCTGCCATTAGAGGTTGTTGATCTTTCCCCCAGCAATCTTAATTCCCGCTTGTGATTCATCCAGGCCAGCATTTCGGATGATGTACTCTGCATATATATTAAATAAGCAGGGTGACAATATACATCCTTGTCGTACTCCTTTTCCTATGCTAAACCAATCAGTTGTTCCATATCCGGTTCTAACTGTTGCTTGTCTTTTTACTGAAGGATATCAAAGTCACATACACACAAAAACATCAGCCTCACTTTGCATACGTTCAAGTTTCCTTTAGAGTTACAGAAATAGAAATAAAATAGTTTCGCATTGACTTGGAGGTAGGTAGGTAGCTATTTCAGTTTATACTTGCCTGTTCCAGAAGTCTTGTCTGTTGCAATGTAAGAATAGGGGAGAAAGTAGTACCTAGGGGTTTAAGCTAAATCGCTAGAACCAGCTAAGCAAGCATGGACCTCTTTGGCTGCAGTTCCAAGAGATCTTAAAATAGACAAAGGGATTGTTGGATAGAAAGCTGGACCTTAGGGGTAGTAAAGAAGATAGAGGTCATGGAGAGGGAAGATGGCTAGCAAAGACCTAGGGTTTGGGTCTTTACTTTTATAGTTGAATCTCCAGGTGGGTGGCACCTTGCCAAACTGTAATCCCACCTACTTACAAGTAAATCCCATAGCTTTCCCTATTGGTGCATGTGGAAAGGGACAGGTATTCTATGGGTTGGGCCAATATTTGAAATACTACACTCTATCTCATGGAATACCATCTGGCTAGGTGTGAAGTCTTGGCTTCCTGCATCCTCTTTTATGTACAGATGAATCTTGGCTTTCCCAGGCCTACAAGGTAACATCAACAGGAAACTGCAATTCAGATGCATATCAAGTCTGTGTTCTGTGTGACAACCAGTCTCTTCAGTAATGGGGGAATTGCAGTTTCGTGCTTTTGAACTGCTAGGTTGGCAGGAGCTGGGGCCAGAGATGGGAGCTCACTCCATCATGCAGCACTAGGGTCTCGAACTGCCGAACTACAGACCTTCCGGTCTGCAGCTCATTATCTTAACCTCTGAGCCACCGCGCCCCCAGTACAGCTGGAATAGGTAGCAGCAAATGACACAAGCAGCTACCAGTATCAGTCAGGCTATGATATGAAGACTTTGTGTTTTTGTGCTTTTTATAAACTTTCCAGGAGTCTACAGGAGTCTTTTTGAAATGCAGGCTGCAAATTTTTCATTGTCTTTCAACAAACAGACTAGGTCCTTTTGACCAATATACTTCATATAACTTTCTCATTCTCTTGCACTGATATTGGGTCGCAAATACAAAAGGAAGATGATGAAGAAGAAAAATAGTTGATGATTTGATGATATGGAAATTGATGGTCTAACAGAAAAAGAGGTCAACTATCAAAAAGACATAAAATAGGAAATCTACAAAAAGAAATAAAATACAGGATTATGAATACCGTCTGTGCTGCTTAATAGAAAGCTTGGCTTCCTGAATGACCAACTTACTGGCAATGATAGATACTCCATAGAGATACAAACTCAGGAATTAGTCTTTACAAGACTTCCCAGTGCCAGCTCTGTCCCCATATCCACTTAAGGGCTGCTGTCACAGCATCCAAAACCATCAGCCATTCCATCATCACTGCACATTCTCTAGCCTGGTATATCTTAATGTTCCAGCAATGTCCTGCCATTTGCACTGGCCAAACTGGAAAGTCTCTAGCAACAGAATAAATTGATACAAATCATATATTAAAAACAGAACAACTCAGAAACCAGTGTGGGAGCAATTAAACCACTTAGGAATTCAATAATAGACTTAAAGGTGAAGTACCTTAGCAGAAGAATGTCAAAGAGTGATCTGAGAGAAAAGCTGCGGAGTTGGAATTCATATAGTAGATTCATAGTAGTTTATATAGTACATTTGAGCCTATCAGACTTGGGTGCAATAAGAACTGGGAGTAGTTAGCTTACCAAAAAATGTAATTGTGCATTGTCATCCAACTTTATTAATTCATCAACAGTTGGAAATTGTCTACATTCACTCTAACTGGATTACTTATTCTCTTTCTGGATTTTGTTTTCATCGGTTTCTGCAGTGCAATGTGATATACCTACATCTTGGGATACTGGGAATTCTGGCCTCTCTTTGTAATAATCCTCCCTGTCCCATCCATCTTACGTCTGTAGCATTGTAAGGATGCTTTTGTCAACATGTACAATGAGTGCACCTTTACATCTCAGGTTAGGGATGTTTGAGCCTATATATACACAACCATGTTTGGACATGATATTTTGGAAAGGGAGACAGTTCTGAATCAAACGTTTGATTTTATTGGCTATAAGAGAAAGATAAAAGGCAAGAATGAGGTAGTTTTAAAATGCAATGCAAAAAATAAAACACCCAGCCCAACAGTCGCTTGCTGTTATGGAGAAGAATTTGGAAGTAGTCGCATTATGTGTGTCTGCATGTGAAATGTAGCCAAGTTTATGGAATAAGGTAATTTAACCGAGTGGAGGGAGAAAAGCAGTCGCTAAAACTCAAAACCTTAGCAGTTTTGTTTGTTGTTATTGTACTAGAAGAAAGAGGAATAATCAGTTGGAGTAATGGAGAGAGCAAATACATCTGGGATCCTTAACAACAAAAGTTTGGGTATGGTGAGGGAGACAGAGAAGAGGGCATATACATGAGCATCAGAACTGGAAGGTTAGCAGCATCTGAGTTGGAAGGCTTTTGTTCCTCATTCAGAAAACTTGAAGACTGGCTTACCTCAGCATAAACTTTATAACTTGTAAAATTAGTTCCCGACAACTCCATGAAAGAGATTGTATTAAAAATCTTTTCGGAGTTGATCTTCTGAGGAAGATGTCTTATGAAATGAGTTGGAACCCAGGTGCTCGTCTTGTCTGCTCTCTCACCACGTGCTACAAGCAGGAACTATAGCAGTTTTATTTAAGGTGGACTTCACTGTTCGATTTTCAGGCTTGGTACATAGGAATGTATTAGAATTATAGGTTCACTTTTGTGTGTGACAGAGTTTTTGTACAAGTGGTAGCTTGCTGATTATTAGAACATGTAACAGCATTTAAACCTATTAAATATACAATAGGTTATACAGTTTAGCAGCCATTTATCATGGTGGGTTTTTTGTTTGTATTTATATGCACTGTGATCCTGCTGCATATTTTGTCTAGCTAATCAGCATAACATGTCCCCTTGATACAAATGTAGTTTATTCAGTTCTTCAAAACAAAGATTATTCCTTCATTGGAATAAAACAATTATAAAGGACAAGTGGAAACCCACAAGGACTTGCAGGAGGCATCACACTTCCCCCATCCCACTATTTCCTCTTCTCCTGAAAGCCCCCATAATTTCTCTCCTTTTCCTCCTCCATTCTCTGCTTCTAGGGTTGTCAGCCTCCAGATGGGGGCTGCAGATCTCCTGGAATCACAATGAATCTCCCAGTTACAGAGCCCTCTATGGTTGCTAGAGCGAGGTTGGGATACAAGTGGAAATAAGGGGGGTAGGGATTTGGGAGGGTGAGGTTTGGGGAGGGAAGCAACTTCAGCAGGGTATAATGCCATAAAGTCCACCATCCAATGCAGCCATTTTCTCCAGGGGAAACTATCTCTGTCATCTGAAAAGCAGATGTAATTCCAGGTAATTTCCAGCTACCACCTGGAGGTTGGCAACCCTAGTTCCCCTGAAATGGATGCTTTGGAGGGTGGTGTCTATGCCATTATACCCTTCTGAGCTCCCTCCCATCCTCAAATTCCATCATCCCCAGTCTCCTTCCCTCCAAATTCTAGGAATTTCCTAACCTCTTTCCCCCCTCTTGGTAATCCCCATATCTTCCCCTGCCTCATTCTCTCTTTCTCAGTCATTCACCAACCTGCCTTTTATCGGCCTCCCATCTTCAGCTACATTTATTCTTTAGTTACTTAATTTATACCCCACCTTTCTCCACTGTGGGGACCAAGCAGCTTACATTATTCTCTTCTTTTTATCCACACAACAATCCTGTGAGGTAGGTCAGGCTGAAAGTATGTGACTGGTCCAAAATCATTCAGTCAGCTTCCACAGCAAGATGGGGATCTGAACCTGAGTCCTGCATTTCCTTATCTGAAACTCTAAATGCTATACCACACTGGCTTTCATAGCGTGGCTGCAGGGGATCCCCCAATTTTGTGGGCTTCTGCGGGCTGGCCGGTCGGCAAGGGAAGCCCTGCCCCAAGCCTCAACCCCAAGAGCAATTACTGGCAGCCACCCCTCTCCCTCCCCCTCCTGCACATTTTGAAAGCCCCTCCAGCTGATTGGTGGGCCATGTGCTCCAGTCCATAAGCTGGAGGGCCCTTTAAATCTTGCAGGAGGGGAGGGAGAGGGGTGGCCACCAGCTGCACACCTGAACTCACCGCTTGGAGGTCAGGTGCTGGTGGTCCCCACTTGTAAAAAGCACTTAAGGGACCTGCTTACAGTTCAGGCTACCTCCCTAACATGATGGTGTCACTTCTGTGTGACGTCATCACATTGGGGATGTCCCCTCCCCCTCCAGGGATGCCCCCCTCCAAGTCTCCTACTGACATTCCTACATCAGGTCCCCTAGAGGTTGCTTCCAAGCCTAGGGTTGCCAACCTCCAAGTGGGGCCCGGAGAGCTCCTAGAATTGCAACTGAACTCCAGAGATCTGTTCCCCTGGAGAAAATGGCTGCTTTGGAGAGTGGATTCTGTGGCACTATATCATGCTGAGGCCTCTCTCCTCCCCTCCCCTCCATACTCCTCAGACTTCATTACTAAATCTCCAGGAATTTCCCAACCTGGAGTTGGCAACCCTAGCAGGCCTGGCCCTAATGAGTTCTCCCTCAAAGGCTGAAATAGCACTGGAAAGGCCCCCCCTTTTAATGACAGAGCCAAGCTTGGAATGCTGTGGTTGCTTAGCAACAGCCACAGAGGGAATCAGTTGCTTAAAGCTACAGGCATTCTTGTTATCATTTTTGGATTCTGTTAAAGCTGCCTGGTGGGGGGGGGGTTGTTTGTTTTTTAAGGTTTCACATTTTTATACAAACCTAGGGCTCTTTTCAGGTATATAGACAGAGCTGTCTTGCCTGTTCACAGTTCTAGTCACCGGATTTAAGTATCCAAAAATATCCTGACTTATCTATTAGGATATAAGAGAAAATGAACAACAGATTACAGTTGATCAGTTACAGTTCTGGCAAACAATAGCAACTGAAAAAGCTACTATAACAAATAGTGCAATCATTTTCCCTCATAACATTGAAAATATTAAGAATGAAAAACTAAATAACAAACCTTTGCAAATCAAGCATGCCGAGAAATTTGAGACTATTCACATTGTGACTTTCATAGTATCAGAGCAACAGCAATTGTTCCAAATACCCTAAAGCAAAACATGCAGAGAACACATGTGCCATTATTCATATTAAATATGTGTGAAAGCTGTCATTCTCCAGACTCGTCAAAGAACCATGAAATCCCTAAACAATGATTGACACTTTCAGAAAGAGGCTTGGTATAATTGGTTCCTACTAATATACCAGTAAATTGTGTTTTACCCAAACTTCCATAGGGATGGCCTTTTGAGAGAGTGATGGTTGTGCAAAATAACTTTCAGCTGAATAAATCAATCAAAGCTTCTACTTGTAGTTAAAAAGCTTCAACTTTTTTATTCCCTATTAGAGTAATAAATCCAAAATAGTCTAAAAATGATAACAGTAGCCTTAACACAGAACCCCACTCAATAAATTGATTCCCATCAAATTAATCAACTAAAAATTTATGCAGAATTACTCTAGTTAAGTCCACTGTTGTCAAAACCGGAGTGACTGTGCACCGGACAGCACTGTCATCTGCCAGCTAATTCAATTAAAGTTACAGCCCTACAAATGATCTTTCATTGTATGCTGTTTTGGTAAGCATTACAGCCTTCACAATTGTTAATCTTTTAATAACTTATTAGGATCACCATACGTTAGCACCTTTTAATGTTGAAATTGTTTATATGGTTTTAGGATTATTTAAATTACTTATTGTCATTTTATTCTTTCTGAAAGCCTCCCTGAGCCAGCCTTGGCTGGGGGGGTGGTATAAATATAACAATAAATAAATAAAATAAATTAATAGTTATAGGACCACATGAATGCATCACAGGTTTTTCTAAACTATGCTAGTAGCTAAAAAGGTTATATGCATGTGTCTTCAAAAAATAGTGAGTTGACTGTTTTTAAATCCTGTTTAACATTTGCACAATATAATAAATAGCTAAATGCCTGCTCTGAAAGATATATTGTGCTGAATATATCTTCTGAATTCTTATATTTTGGAAAGCAAGTTAATTTTACACATTTTTATTTCTCAAAACAGGTTAAATTTCTGTAGACTGTTCACATTAAGATCACTGAAAAATCAGTTCTTTCGTACACTTTTTAAATGCCACAGGAGTGACCCACATAATCAGTAAGAGAGCTGGGGCGCATTTCAGGCATGATGTGATCTTTGAACATTCTTCTGGTTATCTTAAATTGGTTTCAAGACATCAGTTTATCAAAGGAAAAAAATGTCAGAAAAACGAGAGCCTCATAAAAACTCAGCAGTAAGCACCAGTTTTTCAGCTTTCTTTAGAAAGCATTTTGCTATACTTGGTGATAGATCAATATGTATGGAATCAAAAACTTAAGGTGATTGTGTAACCTTTTTGCCATTTGAATGTGTAATTTGAAAAAAAATCCAAAATTAATTTTCAAAAGGTTGTTCAGAGGTGCACATTCAAATTCCTAATATAGAGATATCAAGGCTGTATGCTTGGCTGTGAAATGTTTCATATGGCAATACATTTAGAAACATTTCTGTATAGAATGATTACAAAGCACTGTTCTGCAGTCAGTAAGTAGAACAGGCAGTATCATGATGACTGGGAAGAATGGTGGCCACCAACTCCAAAAATCCAGTCACTGTGAGTTTACTTCATTCCTTCCTGCCCCTACTATCGGGGTCCCCAATGCGGCACCCACCTGCAAAGTGTTTTCAGAAAGTAGGTGGAACCAGGTAGAGCTCTTGCCCAGCACAGCTTCTGATAGGACACTGGAGATCTGTTTGGCTGTGCAGATTAAAACAACTTTGCTTCAGTGACAGCTGCCATCGGTGTTGGTTTTATTCCCCCTTCCCAGTGTATTTTTAAAATTACCCTTCTTCTCCTCTGCACTTGGGTTTTCTCTGGGTGTGTGTATGGTTCTGCCACCTGTGGTAGCTATTTTGTGGTTGTGCCCACCACCTTGTGTCAGAATTCCAAAGGTGCCCACAGGCTTGAAAAGGTTAGGGACCTTCTGAGGATGTTGCCAGAAGTAAGCACCCTATGCAACAGAAGCTCAATGCCATACCTGGAGTCCTAAGCAAAGTTACACACTTCTAAGGGTCAAACTAAATGTGACAGAGTCCTCATGGCTGTCACAAGCCCACCGGCACCATTTTAAGTCATTTTACCGTGCTGTGATGGCCCAATCCTGATTTGGCCTGCAGCACAGTAGGCTGAGGTGCTCTTGTCCCATGCACCACCACCTTTTCAAATGTGAAAATGGCCACATTTCCCTCTGTGGCTGTTTCAGCACTTGTGAAGGTATGGCTTGGTGGGGTGGAACCAAGAGTGTATTCTGCAGACCCAATCAGGATTGGAGCCTCACAGAATTTTAAATGACTTTTACATTGTAGCAATATCCTTGTGTTGGCCAGAAGGATGCCCTCATATCTGGTTTGGCCCTAATACTTTGAATTCAGTGGGCTAAGAAGGGGGTAACTCTGCTTAGGACTGCAATGTCAGCCTCACAGCCAGAAGGAGAATGATTGTATTTTGAAGGCTGCATGTGAAAGGTCAGGGATAATCTGAACAAAGACCAAGCACAGAAGAGAAGGGAAGAGGAGAAGTGCTAGTGCTCAAAACCTGTACTTACATCCTCATTTTTTGTAAATAACTAATTTAAACTTTACTATCTTGGACCCAAATGTTTTTTACATTGACAAAGCATTCATAATGGAATGGTTCTCATTCTACATGTGAGGCTAAAACAACTATAAAATAACTGAGCTTCTATTGCATTCAGCCCTTACTTTGTTTTGTACCTTACTTTGGGCAGTCTGTACCTTCTCAGAGAGCTTCTATTGCATTCAGCCCTTACTTTGGCAGTCTGTACCTTCTCAGGACTACATGTGATGAGCACATCCTCATTCAAAATATGTTTCTCAGACATCAAAGGATGTCTTGTATGCATGAAATAGCCACCATATATCAAACTGAATGAGCAGGGTTTTCATATTATTTCATATGTTAACACATTACCTTCACCTGTGAATAGTGCAATAGAAACCAAGTGGGGATTATTTTCAAAGTGAGATGAACTTCCCAACTGCCAAATTCCCCTTTCGCTCAAATGACGATATAAATCAGAGAATAATTCCCCCCTTCTTTTTCATCTACATCTGCCCCTGCTAAGTGTGTGAGTGATAGTGGTAGTGATGGAAACTGTCAAAACTAGTGAGAATTCTTACAGTGTCCCTCCAGTCTTCTTCTGTTCTCATTTTCCCTTCTCCTGAGTGGTTAGGATGGATGTAATCATGTGTGGTGTCTATAGTATACAGAGTTTCAGGTGTTCTGGATTTATATTTCCCAGAATGCACCAAATACTGCAGATGTTATCTACCTGGCTGGTGGGAGAGGGGAAAGGGAAGAGGAGAACAAGAGAATGGGGTAATACACCAAGGTCCAAAGAAGTGCAATTGTGATGTAACCCATGGACATGGGCATGTGAATTCTTGCTTTCCATTGCAATCCCCTCACCCCCACCCCCACCCCCAAATCTACCTCAAAGATCTGTACAGAGTAGGATCAGAAGAGGAGTTAAAGGACACAATTAGAATGGCAAAGTTAGCAGTCTTATTCTGTGTATGAACAGAAGTGTTTTGCATGCATGCACAGACCTCAGTTGGATACTGGCCAAAGAGAGAGGGTTGGGTCATAATATGATCCCATCTTGTAGCCTCATAACTGCCTCCTTAATTTATTATTCTAATTAGAATATATATATCAAGACTGAAGTTTAGATTTTAGGCAGGCTTGTCATACATTACAACTGCTTGCTAGCAGAGATGGTAAGAGTCAGCATGGGTGAACATTGATCAACTGTTTGGGTATATATTGTAATGATGCCCAGACGTGACTGTAACTAACTTGGTTTCTTTTTCTGTTCTAACTGCCCACACTTCTAAAGACATTCAATTTATTTTTATTTTTGGATGTATCCTGGCCTTGATCCAAAAGCACATTTTGTAGATGAAATTCCATCAAATCTGTTCACACTCCTTTTAGTCAACGACAAAGACAAATGCTTATTTTTGGTTGTGCTGGATGCTCTTTTTTTTTACTTTTCTGACAGAAAACTTGTTTAGTCATGTCAGAGCTCTAGTCACTGTGCATTAAAAATACACATAGCTCTAACTTTGAGCTTCCTTTCTTTAGAGCTATACCCAGAAATGACATTTTCCCTTATTCTATGCTATGACACTTTCTGGTTCTCACGTAATAAATGTACTTGTTTCATGAGGACCAGAAAGTGTCATTCTTAGTAATAACATGTATTTGTTTCATCTCTCTCATGGATCACTGCCTTGACATGGCGAGGGGGCTTGTGTGGTTTGATGAGGCTGCGGGCTATGCCTTGGAGGGCCACCCAGGACAAACAGGCCACAGTGGAGAACTCAGACAAAACATGATCCACTGGAGAAGGAAATGGCACCCCACTCCAGTATCTTTGCCAAGAAAACCCCAAGAAAACCAAAGGCTAAAATATATGACACTGGAAGATGAGCCGCTCAGGTCAGAAGCAATGCTCCCTCTAAGCTGTGGAGTGTTGTGAGCAAAAATTCTACTTTGTGAGCTACTGACATTAATGTTGTGAGCAAGCGATTTGGCTACTGCATAAGTTAGTTTGCTCTGGAGCCGTCCTTCCTGAGCTAAGACAGAAATTTGTGAGCTGGAGGCTAAAAAATGGTGAACTAGCTCACACTAACTCAGCTTAGAGGGAACACTGGTCGGAAGGTGTCCCATATGCTAATGGAGAAGAGCAGAGGGCAAGTACAAGTAACCTTAGAAAGAATGGAGCGGCTGGGCCAAAGCCGAAAGGACGCTCAGCTGTAGATGTGTCTGATGGTGAAAGGAAAGTCCGATGTTGCAAAGAACAATCCTGCATAGGAACATGGAATGTAAGATCTATGAATCAAGGTAAGTTGGATATGGTCAAAAATAAGATGACAAGACTGAACATTGACATCTTGGGAATCAGTGAACTTAAGTGGACGGGAATGGGCAAATTTAACTCAGAAGACCTTTATATCTACTACTGTGGCCAAGAATCCTGTAGAAAAAATGGTGTGGCCTTTATAGTCAACAAGAGAGTGTGAAAGGCAGTAATGGGATACAATCTCAAAAATGACAGAATGATCTTGGTCCAAATCCAAGGCAAACCATTCAACATCACAGTAATCTGATCTGATCCGATCTAATTTATTGCAGCAAGAGCCAGTAAAACAGTACAATACTGATATAAACAGTAATTCAAGTCTATGCCCCAACCACTGATGCAGAGGAGGCTGAAATGGACCAGTTCTATGAAGACCTACAATACCTTCTAGAACTAACACCAAAAAATGATGTCCTCATCATCATAGGTGACTGGAATGCTAAAGTAGGAAGTAAAAAGGTAATTGGAATAAAATACAAGTTTGGCCTTGGAGAACTAAATGAAGCCAGGCAAAGGCTAACAAATTTTTGTCAAGAGAACACACTGGTCATAGCATAGTCGTCAACTACCGGGGGGGGACTTGGGGGCAGGGGCCATCCCTGAAATTTTCCAGGGAAGACTCAGCCCTCCCGCCAGAGGA
>NW_015168746.1:116784-118787 GCF_001447785.1 Gekko japonicus | reverse complement strand
CTTCCCACCCCCCCCCCCCCACGTCCCTCTCCCTGTTTTGAAACGGAAGGGGTTTTTTTTACCAGTTTGGGGGTGGATCGGCAGCCAGGCCCTGAACACTAGCCTAAGCCTTGCCCCCCGCTCCCAGCAGCCCTTTTGGGCCCGGAGGAGCTGGAAGCAGCACATGCTGCCTCTGCTTGCTATCGCCGCCGCCATCAGCCAGAAGGGTAAGTTGGTGGTGATGTAATGAGCGGGGGCTTGTTTCAGGTGAGGTGAGGTGGGGTGGGAGGGAGCCCATCCAGCCACCCAGGAGAAAGCGAGTCCCAGAAATTCTTGTGCTGCATGAAGCACATTGCTCCAGGATACAGTAATTCCTGGGCTCACTTTCTCCTGTAGTCAGTGCGAGGAGGGGCTGCGCTCTCTGTCTTTCTCTCTCTTTCTGTTTCTCTCTCCCTTTCTGTTGAGGTTTGTGAGAGCTGGAAATGATAGGCTGGGAAGCTGCTTCACCCCACTCCAGGCTGCTTCCCTTGCAGCCTGACTTTCTTTCTTTCCTTCCCTTCTTTCTGTCTTTCACTTCCCTTACCCCATCTATTAGGTTTTCCCCCAGTTTTCCCCCTCCCCCTCCCCCTTCCTTTCCTCCCCATCTATTTGCTTTCTTTCCACCTCTCCCCTCCTTCCCTCATCTATTTGCTTTCTTTGTTTCTCTCTTTCCGCCTTCTTTCTTTCCACCTTTCATTCTTTCTTTCCGCCTTTCTCTCCCTCTTAGACAGATATCATTAGCAAACAAATATCATCATCAGAATCTGTTTTTACTCCTTTTGTTTTTATTTTGGCAGTCTCATTTAATGTTAATAAAAAGCAAATTTGCATATTTTCCAATAAAAACCTGTAAGGAATGCCAATTGACTTCCATGGGCTCCACTGAAATACATTGCAGCACTAAAATGTTGCAAATAAAATGTGGAATGGTTTTTCCATTAAGGTGTTTGGGCCCAGATAGGTGTCAGGGTGAGATAGTCAGCTCACACCACACAGCACTTCATAAGAAGTATTCTGTTTATTGGTAGTTCATAACTATGACACTTGAACTTCTTTTGTCAGGAAAGACCCAAAGCAGCAGGGCACCCAGAGTTATACTAGTTTCAAAACACCCCCTGTTAGAAGCAGAAACCAATAAGCCCTGTGTGCACGCGCGCAGGGAAGAGGGTGGGCGAAATAGGAGTCATTTGTTCCCAGCAGGTCAGGAGCAGCTAGAACCTCCAAGGTCAGAAAAGCAAAAGCAGATAATAACCCTGACAGGAGACATCGTTAGTGTACCAGGCAGAGGAGAGGAGGATCTCCCACACACACATTCCAGAGAATGGCAGTGTTAACTGACAATAGGCTACTCTGGGACTGGAATGATAGCCCCCAGAGTGGAAATACAGTCCCTAGAAACAGAATCTGTGCTCTGGGACTAGACTAACAGCCCCCAAAGTGGAATTACGGTCCCTAGGAAGAGCATCTGTGCTTGTGTACTGAAATGACAGTCCCCAGAGTAGAATGATGATCCCTAGCAATAGAATCTGTGCTGTGGGACACTGGAATGACAGGACCCCTACAGTCTTTTCTGTGTTACTCTCCTTACTTTCAAATTTGTGACCATCTGTTTGTCTTATGCACATAGTATGTATATTGGCAGATCTTAAAGTGACTATTCTAAAAGTGAATTTAAATAAAAGACACAACAGGAGACTACTGAGATACCTCTATAACCACTGGCCAACTCCCACCTTTTCCTGAGTTTAGCCCAGCCCAGGGCCCAAGGGTTTCCAGGCTCCCCTACATTTCTGGGGAGCCCCTTCCTAAATCCCACATGACTGCACCTCCATAAATAGTGACAATGGCCTGTGATGTCACTGGCTCCTCCCTATGATGTCACTGGGCCTCGGTTCTTTTAAGGACATAGCACAGCAATGCCTCTGGCCCAGCCCCAGCCCCCCCCCCCGGGAAATTGGAAAGTCTACGCCCTTGGGTCATAGCAA
>NW_015168746.1:116456-116618 GCF_001447785.1 Gekko japonicus | reverse complement strand
TCAGATCATGAGGTACTCATGGCAAAATTCAGGCTTAAGCTGAAGTAAGTTGGGAAAATCACTAGGCTATTCAGGTTTGAACTAGATCACATCCCTTATGAATATACAGCGGGGGTGAAGAATAGGTTTGACTAGATTTGATAGACAGAGTGCATTAAGAAC
>NW_015168746.1:110049-114913 GCF_001447785.1 Gekko japonicus | reverse complement strand
CCTGATATTGTATTTGAAATGAAACCAAATGCACAAGGAAGCCTCTGCTGTTGTGTTTGCTGCCGCTTTTGGTTTCTTCAGTTTGCGTGCATCTCCCCTCCATTATTAATCAATGTGCATGTTGCTAAAGTGCTACGAAAAGACAGTCTTGATGCAATGCTAACATGCTACAAGAAGGCATAGTTGTGTCCAGAGTCTTTTTGCATGGCATTTTACGAATGCCCGGGAAGGCGTATGCTCCTACAGGAGGGGCAAAAAAGTCTTGTTGCAGTCATCTGTTGCCTGCTTGTATGTTGCTTGCTTGTATGCTCCATCCATGCGGATGTGCCCATTGGCTCCATGGAAAGGAGAGAAGGTACAAAACAACCATTCACAAAGCTGCAGAGAGCTGCAGAGAAACAGCATATGAGCCAAGTCCAGAAAGTGCCTTCCTATGATTGTTAAGCCAAAGTGTCCTCAGTAGAATTGTCCTTAGGCAAAGAGCAGTCTGGACCAGAAATTATTACCAGTGAAACACCACTTGGTATGTGATTGCATCTTTGGAGGCCTCATTTGTACTTTTATTCTGTGCCTAGTGGTTTCATTTTGGAACAACTTTTTTCTGGTCCTTCTTGTATTTATATTTTATATCTGTATGATTCTACTGTACTCTTATATAAGCCAACATGTTTCTCACTGTGTTTGACCTCTGAAGAAGGCCTATGCAGGCCGAAACGCGTCAGGTCAAGTCCATTAGCCCTTGTGTGTTAGATTCTGGTATTTTTATATGAGGTGTGATTGGACCCTTATATATTTTTAATTCTTTGTTAATAAATAAATGTCTCTTTTTATATACTATATATATTAAGTTTTTATTGTTGACCCTCTTTTCTATTTGACTAACCTTTTCAGGTTCTGGATCCCAGGTTTCTAGGTTCAGTTCCCCCCCCCCTTTTATCCCTGGAGTGATGTGGTCCATGGGGTCATGAAGAGTCAGAATCGACTGTATGGTTGAACGACAACAGCAACAAATTTGTTTCATAGATTTATAAACCACTTTTCCACCAATAGGCTTGCAAAGCTCCTTTTTTCACCATGGGTGCTCAATTTGTTCCTGCAGCTTTGGATGCTTTTTGGGCAAAAATAACCTCACTGTTTTTGTATGCTATTCTGGTGTGGATTGGTAGCCTGGGTATGTACCCAGATATAATCCAGACTAACTTCCTTAGATCTATTTTAGCATGCCCTAGATGTAGCATCTCATCTCCCCTTTTAATGGAAACTGGGTAAAGGCAATTTCTCTTATAGTCTGGTTAATGGTTATTAAATTTTGGCTTGCAATTAATCTAGAGTAAGGAATCTATAGTTTCACTGTCAGTATTAGAGTCTTTTAAACCTGGATGGGTTTGCCTTCTCATAGATAAAGTAAACTCATTTGGTTTGGATTGTAGCTCTCTTCTGGCCTTAGGGATGATTGGTGCTTACAGTTTGGTTAGTAGCCACCTAGTGGCAGAAGAATGGTGCGATCTTCAAGAAGGGAAGTGGCGCATATGTTCACCCATGTATAGTTTGGATTCATATTTTAATCAATACCAGTTACCATATTATTTCTACAGTATTATGGTACCATGCTATTGGAGATATTTTTTTCTTGCAAGAATAAATTCCCCTCCACTTGCTGTCTTACATGGACAGGCCAAGAATGGGGATCTAGAGTTTATATCTGTGATAGGTCTTTGATAGAAACTATTGAGCATTTTTTTCTTTTTCTATGTAATCTAGTCAGATCTGAAAAGAAAATTTCTGGATCCTCATCTGAATAAGAAGCATGTTCTATCATTTAGTGGACCGGGATTTTGGTATAACATTGGATGTGTGTAAATATATAGTTGCTGTAATTAAATGTCATTTGTTTTTAATGAATATTGAACAACAATAACTTTTTTGTTATACCACTTTCTTCTTCTGGCTGAACAGCCTATAGGCTTTAAGACCTAGATGTGAAAATATTTACGTATTGTATTTGAAACATTATTAAACCACTTTTTATAAGCTCAGAGGAGTTAACTAAAGACAATATAAACGAACTACATCTTGGAGTTTGGAAGGAATAATTTCAGATGGCCACAGGGGGATACAAGCACCATCACTTATGTGAGGAGAGTAAATAAAAGCCTATAGGCTTTTCCTGAGCGACTTCCATGCAACACCAACTGACATACTGAAACAGTTGTCTTGTTTGAATGCGCTCCATCCTGTCCACATCCTTTTTGAAGTAAGGCTTCCAGAACTGCACATAATACTCCAGATGTGGCCTGACCAATGCAGTGTACAGTGGGACTATGACATCTTGTGATTTGGATCTTATGCCTCTGTTGATACACCCCAAGACTGCATTAGCCTTTTTGACACTGCATCACACTGGCTGCTCATATTTAACTTTTAGTCTACCCTTACCCCAAGATCTAGTTCACACACACTGCTACTCAGAAGTGTAGCCCCCATCCAGTATGTCTGTTCCTCATTTTTGTTACCCAGATGTAGAACTTGTCACTTATCCCTGTTAAATTGCATCTTGTTCACACCCGCTCACTTTTCCAGCGTATTCAGATCTTGTTGAATTCTATCTCTGTCTTCTGGTGTATTCACTGCTCCTCCCAATTTAGTGTCATTTGCAGATTTAATGAGTAGCCCCTCCACACCCTCATCCAGATCATTAATAAAAATATTGAAAAGTACTGGGCCCAGAACTGAGCCCTGTGGCACCCCACTGGACACCTCATTCAGATGAAATGCCATTGACAACTACTCTCTGAGTGCGGTTCTCCAACCAGTTCCCTATCCACCTAACTGTCCTACAGTCCAGCCCACAATCCTCTCATTTACACATGAGAACATAATGTGGAATCCTGTCAAAAGCTTACTGAAATCCACATAAACAACATCAACAAAATTCCCTCAATCCAGGAAGCTTGTTACTCAACCAAAGAAGGAAATGAGGTTGGTCTGGCAGGACTTCTTGGGGACCAATCCGTGCTGACATCCCCGGATCACCAAGTTGTCTTTTAGATGCTTGCAGACTGATCCCTTTAAAATCTGCTCCAGCATCTTCCCTGGGACACAGGTCAGACTGACGGGCCTGTACTTTCCTGGGTCATCCCTCCTCCCTTTTTTGAAAATTGGGATAACAATAATATAAAGCTGGATCATATTATTAATGGAAGCCATTCACATAATGGATCTCTCTTTTACTGACTCTGCAGGTTTCAGAAAGCAGTCTCTAAACACACAAGACCAAGGATCACTCCACTCTTTGAGCTATCTTCTTTTTTTAACTGGGCAGGGAAATTTTTCTCTCACTAGAAGATCTATCCCTTTTTCTGCCCCAAATGGCAATCTTCACCAATCTACCCACTCCTTCTGCCAACCTTCCCAGTTCTCTGTCTGTGTTAAACTGCTCTTAGTCAGGGCTAAACACAAACCACATCAGCACCCAACTCTTTTCAGTCAGGGCTAGACTCAGACTGAGTTCTTTTCAGCATTCAGCATCGAAGTACTTCTGTTCAATTGATGCTTACCATTCAGATTTCTTTAGGCAGTCTGTCACTCCAGCTCTCCAGCTCTATGCAGCATTAACCCTTTACAGTCCTTTGCATATTTACACAGCCCTTCTGAGCTTTTAACGTGCAGTCTGTCACAGTATAACATAGTGCAGACGTCCTTTATTTGAGAAGCAGCAGTAGGGTCATCATAACTTATCTCCAAGTAGTGTTCCTGCTTTTGCTCTTCGTTCCTGTTGCAGGATATGTCCCTGGACATTGCAAAACATAACATGATGTAAACAAAAGCCAATATAATGTGGAATTAACAGGCAGTCCCTTCTAAAATGTGACTAATGAGCACTATATCCTTGTCAGAAGGGCATCTGAGTTGGCACAGAAATTGCTGAATAATACAAAGATTCCATTGACTCTCCACTAACTTATTCAAGACTGAATTTAAAAATCTTACGCAACAGCCTTTCGGCAGGACAAATGTTCAATGCAACAAAATCTGCATTTTTTGGAAAATGTCTCCAAACTTTGTATAAAATGTTGCAGAGTATTCACTCAGCAAAGATAGTAAGTTGGGTAGCATTGTGATGAAGAAAGGAATTAGAAATGTCAGAACCAGCTGAATAAGATCTGGGTTGAGCATTTGTCCTTCCATTTCTACAGGTAATTTAAAGCTTGAATGTGGTCATGGGTGTAAGCCAAGCATTTTTAACCTGTGGCTCTGTGTGCAATGTACCAATGGAACATCACTAGGTTGGGGGATTCTTGTGGCTCATGACTTGCTTGTAGTTTGACTGATGGGGGTTATTGGGTGTATGTGCTTTTGCCAGTATGCATCTGCCCTTGATCCTTTTCAGTCTGGCTTCAGGCCTGAGTTTGGGAGGGAGACAGCTTTAGTGGCACTTGTGGATGATCCCCATCTTTAAATGGCCAAATGGGTTGGATCTGGTAGACGGGCTGTGCAAGGGCTATACAAAAATCCCCAATTATCCTGGCTTTTTGCAGTGAGCAGAAAGTAGGAGTTTAAGCTTTAAATGGCTCACAAAATGATACAAACCAGTTTGGTTCACAAACCAGCCTATCAGTTTGTGGTTTGGTTCATGTACCACAAACCAAACCACAAAAATGTGGTTCATGCCCATCCCTGCCTCCCACTGTGTCCATGTATAGAGCAAACACTGCTCTTTCTTTGGAAACTCAAACCAGCCAGTGTCTCTCCACCAAACCAAAAAGCCTATGATGACTGTGATCTCGTGATTGGCCTTGCCCTAGAGCAGCCATTTTGTGGTGGTGTGCACTCTTCTTTCTCAAAACTGCCTACAGGTTCAGCA
>NW_015168746.1:77588-109865 GCF_001447785.1 Gekko japonicus | reverse complement strand
TCAGCAGGGCTGGGGAGTCCCATTTCATATTATATCCATGTTTATGGTGGCCAGCTATCTGGCAAAAAAGTCCTGTCCCTTTAAGAGATGCTTAATGGGTTGTTATTTATCTCCATGACATGAGGACATATAATCTTCTATTAAAGGGACAAAACTTTTTTCCAAGGCCGGTCAGAAAAAAATAACATTTTTTTTTCATTTTTGTCCTCATTATGTTTATTTATCATTTTATTTTATCCCACTCTTTCTCCAAGGACCTCGATGTTGTATACATTGTCCCACCCCATTTCATTTCAACAACACTTTGAGATGGGTTAGGGTGTTGTTGTATACATTGTCCCACCCCATTTCATCTCCACGACAACACTGTGAGATGGGTTAGGGTGCGAGGCCCAAGGCCATCCAATGATCTGAGTGGAGATTTGAACCTGGTTCTCTGCAGACATAATCTGACACTTGCTCTCAAATTCAAGTTTAGAATTCTGTATGTCTTATTGTATATGTTTTTCAGCAAATATATTAGAGTGCAGAGATTTGAACTCAAAATATTTTGTCAAAATTCACCTTTCCAATGAACTTGTAAAATAACCCATATTCACTTTCACAGAACAGCAGAAAAATTAAGTCAGCTTTAATGATACTACTTATAAACTGCAACAGGGATATTGTGAGGCTTAATGTCTCTAAAACACTTTGTCGTCCTCATCCGGAAGGAGCAATAAAAAGTCTGAAACTCTATGAATAATAATGGAACGGTAGCATTTTAAACATAAAGCAGCCAACCAAATATCATGAACGTCCTAGAGAGAACATAAAATTCATTGCAGCATCCATACTGAACTGGGTGTGAAAAAGCAGTAGAACATTGTGACACCTAAAGGAGCTATTGCAACATTTTACCAAATGCCTTTGTACTAAATACCTTGATAGTACAAGGTCCTGTCTGAAGAGGTATGGACCCAGTTCTCTCTATGAATGGACTGAGTCTGAGGAAGGCCTCCCCAAAATCTCCTTATGAGACTGAGGGGGCCCTTGGGAATAGCCTGGGATATAGAAAAAATATGGAAATCAGCAGAAATTACTCCTATATATTGCAGAATTGGATCAAGCACTGCAAACAGAGAAAAACTTCGTGCAATGTTACTCTCTCTTCTTATAGCTGCTCATGGCTGCCCATGTAGCTCCTCATTCCTCCCCCTTGTTGTAGCTGCCTATGGTTTGGAAATCACACTGACCAATCTAGAGCAAAGCATAAAGCTGAGGACCTAAGTCTCCTCCCCTCCCCACTGCTCTGCATCTACCATTGTGTTGAAATGCTTGTGTGTGCTTGGAGGAAAGCCGCTCCCAGAAACATATAGGTGGTGCAACTCATAAGTCTTAGGTAGCCTTTGCCAGGTGTGTGCTTGTCAATGGAAGATCTGTGTAGCTTTATTAATTATGGCCCAACAATGAGATAAAATTTTGAGCAGGGAAATACCCTCTTAGGAGAACGGCTTCTTGTTGAAACATTAATATGCATTTTCTATCATCAGTATTTCTAATTCTCAACACAGATTCATCTGTGGTGTGTGTGCTTGTCAATGGAAGATCTGTGTAGCTTTATTAATTATGGCCCAACAATGAGATAAAATTTCGAGCAGGGAAATACCCCCTTTGGAGAACAGCTTCTTGTTGAAACATTAATATGCCTTTTCTATCATCAGTATATCTAATTCTCAACACAGATTCATCTGTGGATACTTAAATCTAGAGACTGGTGCCATGAACAGACAAGAGAGCTCTTTTAAGAAACCTGAAAAAAAGCACCAAGTTTTTTGGAAAAATCTGAATTAAAAAAAAAAAGATATGGGGGTTAAAAGTCCCATAAATAATATAAGCAGCACCTGTACCTTTAAGAAATGGATGCCCTCTCAGATCTCAGTGAGAGTTCCTAGTCAAGCACAACAGTATTGCTAGCCTTCATACTTTTGTTTCTGTCTGTAAAAGCCAGGGAGAGTGCCCTTTCGAGGGTTGTTTTGGCCTCCCAGTCCACCCCTGTTCCCCTTCTTTCTGTTCTGATGGCAGGATTGATCAGGACCAGGACCAGCAATAACCACCAAACAACTTGTTACCATGCAGTTTGTGTAACTCACCCAGGTGTGGTTGTGACTGCAACTTAGCACCCCACAACTCACCTTGTCAAAGCAGCAGCCTTCACACAATGTGTGCAAATTTGCCAGAAGTGGCAGTGGCCAACACACAACTCACCTAAGCAACTTTCTACCACACAGCTTTAGAAACTTGGCCAGACTTTTCCCAGGGAGAGGCTACCATGGGGAGAGAAGAATGAAAAGCTGAGAGACAGTGTGATACAGTGGTTAGAGTGTCAGACTAGGACCTGGGAGATCCACATTAGAATTTATGGCTCCCAAAACTCACCAAATCACTATGGGGGATCTGCATCTCTTTGCAGAATCCGTGCTGTGGGGATGGCGAGATGCATTGCACCGCCGTCGCCAGGACATGACACTCTATGTTGCTCTGGCAACAGGGCTGTTTGGAGCCCCATTGCCAGAGCGATGCGTAGCTTCATGTCCTGGCGACGGCGGTGCAATGCATCTCACCATCCCCACAGCACGGATTCTGCAAAGACACATGATCCCCCGCCGCGACTTGGCAACCCTATTAGAATCCCAAAGTAACATTAAGCCAGCCACACACTCTCAGCCTACTCTACCTCACAGGGTTGTTGTAAGGATAAAATGGAGTGGAAGATAATGAGGTAAGATGCTTTGGGTCTCCATTAGGGAAAAAGGTAGGGTATAAATGAGATAAATAATAAAGCTGAAAACTTGGGGGGCAGGTGATAGAAAGATTGGTTGGTGAGAGGGAAGGAAAAAAGGAAGCAGGGAAAGATGAGAAGATATGGAGGCTGCCAGGAGGAAAGAAAGATGACATGGTGTGTCGAAGGGATGCAAGGGGAAATGAAGTGACCCCTGCACATCCTTGTGGGCTCCATGCTTGTGCAATGCTAATTATTTCCCTGGAAACACTTTGGGTTGGATCTGATGCAAGGGCTGTGCAACATCTGTACAAGAGTCCCTAATCATCTTGGCTCCTGTTGCCACCCAGCGGCCACTTCCATCCCTGGAATATTCATTCACAGGATTGTAAGACTCAGGACCCACATGCAGTAACATCCATACAGGTTGGGAGGCTGCAGTGGGGAGGAGAAAAGGATGAATTCACTCCCTTCCTTTCCAGACCTCTGCTCACTCAAGAGGCCGGAGAGCTATTCTGACCTCTTCTCCCTTCCCACTACAGCCTCCCTACCCACATGTCTATTAATCTACACAGGTCTCATGACCCCAGAAATAAACTTTCCCAAAGTCAAAAATGGCTGCTGAGAGGAGGGGAAGCTGGGAAGACCAGCAACTATCAACATGTTTTGCCAACAGATTGCAGGATCTAGCCCTTTCTGTTTTTTATTTGATTTATCTTTTGGGGTCATTTGTGCGCATGAATTGAAATTGGAAGAGTAGAAATATTATATGAATATAGAATCTATATTATATATAGATTATGAACATATTAAAGGAGTTTGGGCTCTATCTGGAATTCTCCAGCTTTCTGGAACAATTCTCTCCATATCAAGAAACAAGGAGGAGGAGGAGGAGAAGGAGAAGAAAGAGGAGGAGAAGAAGGAGAATAAGAAGAGGAGGAGGAGGAAGAGGAAGAAGGGGAGGAGAAGGAAGGAGGGCAGTGGGATGGAAAACCTTTCCTTTCCTTGGAGATTAAGAAAAAAGAAAGGCAGTCTTCGATTTAGGGGGGGAGGGACAAAGTAATGGATTGGGAAATGACTTAAGGAACTTTTAGTTTGAAGGTAGATCAGAGCTTTGTAAGAGAAAGGAGGGATAGCAACAGTACTTCTATTGCATTGCAATCGTATTATAGGAGGAGAAGGAGCAATCAAGGATTTGTGAAGGAACTAAGGTGATTGTAAAATCAATACCAGGGAAGTATTGAAAGTATTGGAATTTTTATTGCGATAAAAGGAAATTTGAACTTAAACCAGTCCTATACACTTGTGTAGCCCGCTTTAAAGGGGAAGGGAGACCTAAAATATAACTAACTGCAATTGCAATTGAGACTATAATAATCTGATAAAGTCAGATAGCGCTTACAGTGAATCTTAGTCGAAGTGTTTTGGAAACTATGAACTAAACATTGGTATAATTGTTTTAATAGTACTGTACTTTAGATTTTTTCCCCACTTTACTGGATGGATTTTTATTTTAATACTTCTGACCAAACTCAGTTATGACTACTAATTTACATATTCTTTTTTTGAATATGAGAGCTTTGAACAATACAACCAAAAGAAAGAGAATTTATGCTAGTATTATTAAGTTAAGACAGGATATCCTTTGCATACAAGAAACTCTCCTGAGATCATCCACCAAACCAATTTTTATGTTATGTACTGGTTGAAGACTGTAATAATAAACTGACTGTCTCACTGATCAACCTACTACACCGGAAGGTTATAAACAATTAAATCACTAAAATCCAATAAAGCTGCTGGACCTGATGGGTTTCCATCAGAATTCTATAAATCATTTGCTACTTCTCTTCTTAATCTATTAACTCGAACTTGCAATTTTATACTAAGTAATGGTTTTATTCCACCATCTTGGGAGCAATTATTGTAATTCCTAAACCAGCTAAAGATCCAGCTCAGCCATCTTCATATAGACCTATTTTTCTGTTAAATTCAGATTTTAAGATATTTAGTACACGTATGGCTAAAAATTGAATAATTACTCAATATATCCACCAAAATTTAAGTAGGCTTTATGCCTGGAAGAGACCTTACAGATAACACATAGAGTTCTTAATATATTGAAATATTGTCATAATACGGAAAAACAAGCAATTGCTTTATCCTTAGATATGGAAAAGGCATTAGATTCTGTGGATCCTTCGTATATGATATCTTTATTAACAACTATGAACTTTGGACCTAATTTTTAATGCTATTAAAGGTATATATCACAAACCTATTGCTAATCTTAATATCAATAATTTAATTTCATTGAATATCTTTCTTGGTAAAGGCATACGACAGGGTTGCCCCCTGTCACCGATATTATTTGCCTTATCTCTGGGGCCGTTTTTAATTAAGATTAGACACCCCTTAGAGTTACAGGACATTAAGATACGAAACACAGACTACATAATTGCTCACTTTGCTAATTATATTCTGTTGTTTGTCTCTAATCCTCTTCAGCCTCTTCCTATACTACAGGTATATTTAAATGATTTTTTAATTAGCTGGGCTAAATGTTAATTATGTCAAATCCATGCTTTATCCTATTAATTTAGACATTGAAACAATACAAAAAATTCAAGCTTTGGTCTCCTATTCATGGACCTCTACCTCCTTAACATAATAAAAGTATTAAAATACCTTTTGATCATGTAAAATTATGGAAATAAACTTTAATAGTTCAATTGCAGAATTAAAAATACATTAAATAATTGGAAGAATATGAATTTAAATTGGAATGATAGACTCCATCTGGTTAAATCTTTTGCCCTCCCTAAATTATTATTTTTGTTTAGAGGTTTACCTGTAAAGATTCCACTTAGATTATTACAGAAGTGGCAAAAAAAATTAACGGATTTATTTTTGGAATTATAAATATAATAGAATTAACCTTACTACCTTATGTAGGAAATCAACAAAGGGAGGAATAAATTTACAATTATATTTTAGGACTATTTGTCTTTCAAATATAGTCACTATTTTAAAAGATACAAATGAGTTATACTGGATTAAAATATTGCAAGTTTATGCAGACCCATGTAGAATTCTGGATTTAATTTGGCAAAAACTAAAAACCACTAACTATAGTAAAAAAATGAACTCTTTGTGGCAATGTTAAATGAATGGGATATATCTAGACAGAATCTCTTACCTATTTTGATGTGTCCCTCTTCATTTATAAATCAACCCTGGTTTCCTACAGGGTGCAGGAATCTGGTGTTTAACTCCTGGAAAGAACATAATATTATAAGACTATCGGAACAAACGGCTTATTATTAAGCAGGAACTGGAAAATAAATTAGGTCATTCACTTCAATGGTTTACTTATGTTCAAATTAAGCACTTAAGTGAATCAATTAAGTTGGAATTGATAGTGTAACTCCCACTTTCAGAATTAGAAAACTTATTATTGCAAAATTCTAGTAGTAAAAAACATCTGATTTCCTTTTTATATGCTCTTATTCTAAATACTGCATCTAATACTTACCTTTCTTATCAAAAATTTTGGCAAAATGAAATTAAAACATCATGGACTGTTGAAACTTGGAGTTCTATCTGGAATAATTCTACCTTTAATTCCTCTATTGCAACTATTCACCTCCAAACTTACAAACTCCTTGCACTATGGTATTACACTCCACATAGACTTGCTATAATTAATTTTAAAAATACGACTAAATACTGGGGAAAGTGTGGCAATAATGGGCACTACCTGCATTGTTGGATGAGTTGTCCCAAGCTAGAATCATTCTGGAAAATAATTATCAATAAAATTAAAGGTATAACTGGTATTCAAGTACAATTCAACCTATTGGTATTGCTTCTTCATGTAGACTTTGGTGTGAACTTACCTTTTCACATTAAAGAAACTTTGTCCTGTCGGAAGCCAAGTCAGCTTTAGCTTCAAAGTGGAAAAATCCAGAGATTCCAAAATTGACACTATGGCATAATAAATTGTGGACACACTTTATTATGGCCAAGATTTCAGCTGATTTGGCACATAAACCTGGTGGAAAAATAAATTCAACTTTTATAGCCATTTGGAATCCTATTTTATAATACACATTGTCTTAACTAAAATTATTACCTGTACCAACTGTCTGGCTGTATTTTGTTACTAATTATATGTAATATTTTAAGGTATTTGCTGATCTTTGATCGTAATAAATCAAATTGAAGGAAAATTCCTGAAATTGCAAAGATAATGCATTTGATATGATGTTTCTATTGTTTGTAATAGTACAAGATGGTCTTTGTTAACCCTCTTGACCTCTAGTTAATTATTTTACCTGAGAACTATTGTAATTCTAATTGTTATTCTATTCTAATAATTTAATAAAATTCTATTATATTAATTTAATAAAAAAACATTAAAAGGAGAGGAAGAAGAGGAAGAAGGAGGAGGAAGAGGGATGGAAAACTCTTTTCCTGTTAACTTATTTCAGCAATTCGAATTGGCTGTGATTTTTTAGTTTTGTAGAGGGGTTTTTTGGATTTCCAACACAACAAGGAATAATCTGCAGGATTTGGAGCATCTCAAGGAGTCACGCTCCCATCTGCTGGTAAATTGTACTACTTGTTCAGAAGGATCCATATTACCTGAACTTTAGTTATAGAAAATGTTTTCTTATGTTTCATTCATTGCCATACATCTTGGTATAGTACTCTGCTGTACTGACCTATTATTTGGTATTAAATAGGGACAAAGCAAAGAGGCCAGTACATATCCACTATGAATAACATTAAAAATAGATTTAGCTTGTCCTAATATTTTTTGCCCTTCCTTCCTTCCTTCCTTCCTTCCTTCCTTCCTTATCAAAGGCAACAAAGCTTATGAAGACTCATACAATGGTCAGATCATACAGTAACCTAAGTTTCAAGTGTTTCTACGGTCTGCATGTCTAATTGTGCTCGAGGAAATGTTAGATCCTCGGCATAGATTGTATGCGTGTTCTAGCACTGACCTGCAGTGGGTTTTTTGTTTTGTTTTTAATGTTAAACAGCTATTTCCTTACGCCAGTAAGCAGGGAGAGAGAGAGGGCAGAAGAAGGATGAAGGGTGAGTGTGCATCATTCCTTCCCTTTCTCAGGCTGTGATGACTTCTAATATGAACAAGCCCTTAGAGAAATTCTAAAATGTATTCTTTAGTGTTCCCAGTAATTGCTTGGTTTTGTTGCTGGAGAGCTGTAATACGTTAACGTGCTCTGCTGGCTTGGGTTCTCATCCCACAAATTAAAACACTCATTTACAAGCAAGCGGCATTTGTAACTGAATAAGATTGAAATGTTCCAAAAGTGCAGTGGGGTTAAGCAGTCTGAGGGATTCTGGAACCAGGAGTCTGATTATGCAAAGAGGAAATAAATGTGATGCTTTCTTGATTTCTGACTGCCTTTTCTAAGTTCTCCCCGTAAAATGTATTGCCTACAGAATGCTGCAGTAATGTCTATGGCAAGCCCAGGAAAGTGAATGCCAAGGGAATGGATTTTACTGCTAGTAGTTTTAAGATTACAGACTTCTCCTACTAAATGATAATGAAAGGTAATTCTTTCCCACTCGTGTTTGAAACAAACAAGATGCTTTAACTACTTTGCTTTGAAGTGTGCCCACGTTGATACTAAAGCAACCAAGCCACAACTGCACCTTTAGTTGGGCATTCTTGGCATTTTTGTGATATGGGTACTGAACTGCTAGAGGGGGATACTGACCACATCTGTTCAAAATCTGCCATGCCACTTGGTGTGCACTGACCTGTCCATATGCTGATTATAATAAAGGTCTTTGGAGTCTCACAGCCTGTGTCTGTATTGGCCCCTGCACACACACCCTGCTTGTTACTTACTTGCAGTTATCAGAATCTTGTTGCTGAGAACAAATGAAGTGTCAGTCAGTGCTGCTCTGGTGCTTCTTCCCTCCTACCCTTGCCAAATTAGCTTGGGTTGTATCAGCCAACCCCTAAAGCTTCACCAGCTGGCAAGTGCAGAGATGTTCCCTTGTAGAAGCAGCTGCTGCCAGCACTTAGCCTGTCGCCTAGCTGCCACATCATCTCAGCCTTGCTGAGACCACACCATCTGGAGGGGGGGGGGGCTCGCTTCGCTTCTGAGGTACAAGACCAGGCATATTCCAGGGCTTCAAAACTGGCAAATGACCCCTGGGTCTAATAGCACCACCATTCTCATTTTCCATGGAGTACCCAAGACATGGGTTAAGAGAAATTTCAGCTTGTGTGCATGGCTTCTTGCAGGATAGGAGACACATTGATGAAGCTTTGATTGAAGCCCTGCCCTGCCACCACACCCCCAATTCTTGGAAGCAAAGCAAGATAGGACTTGTTTATGAGGGTGTGGATGTGCAATGCTAGTATCCATAGTCTTTTAAATTTCTATTTCTTTCACAGCTGTCAGTTTTAAACTTGTCTTTCTGAGTTCAAAGCAGACCCACCAACTCCCCATATGACAAATCCTTCTTCCTGCCTGTCAGCCCTGATACCAACCAATGGATTTAGACAGATGTGATTCTATTTAGGATTAAGGATACTTGCAGCCACTGGTTCAGCTCATGCCCTGTTCACAAGCTGTAGACAGGGGGTGATTTTTTGATTATCAATTTGACTGTTTATCCACCTGTTTGTAGCTGTTTGGCAGGTTGCTTCACAGGGAGGAATTTCAGACAGACGATATAATCCGGAAGAGGAACGGTTCCTAAACGGTTTCTGGTCTGTCATTTCAGACAGAACCGTTTTAGAACCGGTTCCCTACCGGAATATATTTGTAATTTCACACACAAATGCTTCTGTCCCATTTAGGAAACGGGGCTGAAGCGTTTTACCTGTCAACTGCTTCCAGATAGTCTTCAGTTTCCTCTCCCAGTTCCGATGTGCTTTTTCCCGCCATTTTTTGCCCACGCGGGTGATCTCCGGTGGGGGTTTTTTTATGGAACGTTCGCTTTATAGCGCTATAACAATATAACACTATAACCTGACAGCATTATATCAACCCCATCGGAATGCCTGGAGTGTTGTGTTGTAGCACTATAGCGCCATAACATTATAAAGCAAACGTTCAAAAAAAAAAAGCCAAAGATCGCCCGCGTGGGCGAAAAACGGTGGGGAAAAAGCAGGGAAAAGTGGTGCAGTCTGAAATGGCAAACTGCTTCAGATCCAGCTCTTTACCGGAAGGGGAAAGCCATGTGTGAAATGGCAGCCCTATACCAGTTTACTCCATGACAGATCAAAAACGGCTTCAAAACGGGTTAAAAAGGGTAATGTGAAATTCCTCTGTATTCCTCCCTAACAGTGCAGTACAGTGTAATCAATTTGTCTTGCAGCTGTGACCCCCATTTTGCATGCATGCCCTTCCACCAGAAGACTTCTTGAGGACTTAAAAATTAGTGAAAGTGTGCAGTAATGTTCTAACAATTGATTATCAAAATCTGTGATTTCCAAGCTTTCACTTTTTAAAAAAGTCTCTAACACTTTTCCTTGCAGAATTATAGGGGGAAGTGAGTACAGCTCTGCCCCCCTTCTCTCAGAGCCTAGAAATCACGCAGTAGTTAGAAATAGTAGAAAACAGGGTGCTGTACTGTTTTGTTCCAGAGGCTATATCAAATAACTAGTATCAGTGGACAGATCCCCAAAGTGATTGCTGAATGCAATATATATATTGTGTGTGTGTGTATACACACACACACACACCCAGACCTCAAAGTTAAATTACTGCTATAGCTCCTCCATCTCTTCAGAGGTGTTGAGCTTTAATATTCTAACTTCTAAACTTTAATATTCTAAACTAAAATGACACTGCCATATCACCTGTCCTAGCCAATACAGAACAACAGCCCCTATATTTGGTCCTGCGATTATTCAGCTACCCAGTGCTGTAGATGCTGCCTGTTATTCCATTCTCCACCCTCCCCAGGAATGAAGGTGGAGTGGTCAGGCTGAAAAGAACTTCAAGTGCAACCAGAGTCCTCCTTCTTTGCTTTCACGTTTCCTCCACCTTTTTCTCCTCCTCCTCCTCTTGTTATATAACTCCCTCTTGGTGCCATACCAAGCATGCTGGCCCAAACGTCATGTAAGCCTCATTTTAGAAATGAGTGTGTATAAAAACAAAGGCAACACAGAACATCCTGATGGCACCAAAGTAATGTTTGTCAAGACTAATATGGGGGAGGTTAGTAATAAAAATATCCCGGACAAAAGAAGCTGAAATGGAGCCCTAATTAGGGAAAGGGAGAGGTTATTACTACAACTACTTGTTATGTTCAGATACACCTCACACAAAAAACAGCTACAGTGTTAACCTAATTGTGCAACTTTTCTTGATACAAGAGGAAATTATTCTCTTTTCACTACTATTGATTCAGCAAGCAAGCAAGCAGACATTTCCCTCCGGTATGAAAAAGAAGTTGGAATAAGCTCAATACTAACAAAGTCGAATACTGTTTAAGAAGAAAGACTCACACATGGCATTAGCCACACTACATTAGTCCCATTTCGTACCAAATGTATCTAGTCAACAAGCATCAAACATGGGGCAGAATGAACCAGATGTAGTCCAGGTTTCCTTGGGGGACTTGCAACATTGTGATATGCTTATCAAGCACCAAAACAGAAGGTGCAATTTAGAAGGGACAGGGGACATTTTTAGATCACATGTAAGTCATTCTCAGGAAAATCTATATAATTGGCTGTTGTGAGAGATTAAAAATAAACTGTTACTCTTTTTAAATGATATTTTAATCACAGTTTGAGTTTTACAAAGCCAAATTAGAAAATTGAACTTGCCTTGCTTGTAATGCCATTTTCTTTCAGGTTCAGCACCATGTCTGGAGCACTGATAATTTGTTCACAAGTTGCAATGAAGCTTGCCCCTACACTGCTGAAGTTCCTGTGCTGCCTATAGTGATCCCTGAAACAGCTTTCTTGCAAGGAACATAAAGCAAGCCTTAGCTCTGACCAATACCCATGGTTGACAAAAACTGTCCAATCACACACAACTACATGTGCATTTTCCAGTGCACTTATGGCCCCACAATAACTATATAGGGGAATGGGCATTCACTGCTTCTTAAGCATCACGTAGGTTCTGCTGTGTCCATAGTATGAATGTTAGAATGTAAAAAGCAAAGTCCTTCCCATTGTAATTTCTTGTTCACCTCAGTTTATGTGACCAGCATCAAATAAAACCTCTGTGTTAAGTATTTAATTAAGGAAGAACTAGGACCGGTAAATCTAGCAGCCCAGTAGCTTCAAAACCTGTTTCAGAAAAGGAATTAAGATGCTGCAAATATTCTATATGAGAAAAATCTCCTTTTGTGAGATGTCAGCAGGAGACAATATATTCTGCTCGATAATTATGTACTTCTGCACAATCACGTAGCATTATATACAAAATCACCACACTGCAGAGAAGAAAACAGCCTGAAATGCTAATTAGTTCCAAAATTAACCATGATTTGATTTAATGTTGAATAAAGGTTTGCAGTTTTAATTTAGGAGAGAGCTCAAAATGGCCACATGGTACGTTTTAAATAACTCAGCACATCTTATACAGGGTGCACAATACTGTCATATATTTTTTAAAAATAGAATGCGCTCATTTTGGCTGATTCCAGAGACTCAAAATCACTGTGCCATCCAGAACAAAGTTTGAGTCCAGTGGCACCTTTAAGACCAATAACGTTTCATTCAAGGTATAAATTTTTGTGTGCATGCACAATTCTTTAGGTAAAATGAAATGGAATTTACCAGTCCATACATATAGGTAGAGGGTGAGCAGTAAATTAGCATACAATATGATGAAGATGTTTAACAGATTCAAAGACCAAAAAAGAATAACAAGTTTAGCTTATTTGGTTACCATTTGTTGGGTTTAATTCGAGCGGGGGACATAATGAAGGAAATAAATGTGTCAAAATTGGAGATTGATGGGCAGATGGTAAAATGCTTAATTGTAAAATGCTGAGAGTAATTAACTGAGACCCTGTGGTTATACTCCATCCATCTCCTTTCAAGCATGGAGGCAACCTTACAGCATCTTCTGCTTTGAAGTGGGGTGATTGGCTGTGCAGAGGTATCTCCCTTGTCCTCAGACCACAGAAATACATTTCAATCTACCATTCTAAATTACATTACAATCTAGTATTGTAATCTATTATTCCAAATAAGAAATAAAATAAAGAGGATGTATGTCCCTTCCAAGGGACTTTTAAGAATCCAGATGTAAGGACAGAACTGAGGTTACCATATGTAGTGAGATAAGAAACCAATATCCTTGTTATGTCCTGGGGATTCCATTGTTCTAAGTGTTGTAATAACTTGCAACTAAGCAATTTCCCTTTCTAGTCTGTTCCTGAAGTGCCTTAGCAATAAAACAGCTATTTTGAGATCACCCTTTGAATGTCCTAGAAGGCTGAAGTGTTCTCCTACAAGTTTCTCAGTCTTGTGATTCTTGATGTCAGATTTGTGTCCATTTATCCTTTGGCGTAGGGTTTGAACTGTTTACCCTATGTAGAGAACCGAAGGACATTGTTGGCATTTAATGGCATATACAATGTTAGAAGATGAGCATGTGAATAAGCCTGAGATGGTTTAGATGATGTTGTTAGGTCAAGTGATTGTGTTGTCAGGGTGTATGTGGCAGCAAAGTTGGCATCTGGGTTTATTGCAAACTCTGGGATGAGTATCCATGTTCAAATTAGATGTTGCATTGTTGTGAGTGAGGAGTTGTTTAAGACTGCGGGGCTGTCTGTGTGCAAGAAAAGGTTTGCCCCTTAGTACTTGTGAAAGAGAACTGTCTTTATCCAGTGGAGATTGGAGGCTGTAAGTCACTGATGATGCATTGCACTGTTTTGAGTTGAGAGCTGTATGTGACCACTAGTGGTGTTCTGTTATTGTCTCTTTTGGGCCTGTCTTGCAACAGATTTTCTCTAGGTACCATTCTGGCTTTGTTAATCTGTTACTTGACTTTATCAGGTCAGTACTTTAGTTCCAAAAAAGTTTGTTGTAGATTCCTTACGTGAGAATCCCTGTCTGTAGGTTTGGAGCAGATGCAGCTGTAGTGTAGCGCCTGGCTGTATACAAGGGATTGTTTGGTATGTTTAGGATGGTAGCTGGAGGCATGTAGGTATGTTTGTCGGTCATCAGGTTTCCAGTATGAGGTGGTGTCTATGCATCCATTCTGTATTTTTACAGTAGTGTCCAGAAAATGTATTTCTTGCATGAATTGTTTCATTGTCAGGTTGATGGTGTGATGAAAGTCATTGAATGCCTGGTGGAATTTGTCCAGGGTTTCTTTACCATGTTTCTAGATAATAAAAATGCCATCAATGTATCACAGGTATAAGAGAGGTATGAGTGAATGGGAGTTTAGGAAGCGTTGCTCCAAGTCAGCCATAAAGATGCTAGCATATTGTGGGGCTGTACCATTGATCTGGAGGAACACGTTGTTGCCAAATCTGAAGTGGTTAAGGGTGAGAACAAAATGGCCCAGTTTGGTAGCAAAGTCAGCTGTGGTGTTGTCAGAAATCATGTTCCTTATGGCTTGTAATCCATCTTTATGTGGGATGTTGGTGTACAGAGTTTCCACATCCATGATGGCTAAAATAGTATTATCTGGAAGGTTGTTCAAAGATTTTATTTTGCTCCGGAACCGGTGAGCACCTGACGGCAATCCCCCATTAGGGAAGAGGGGGTCATCAGGAACTGCCTTCAGATTTTCAGGTCCAGGGTGGGGAATGGTGATCACCTCCTCTGGGAACCTCATAGGGTATGCTCCTCTCTGCAAGTTGTCAGGCTTCAGGGGTAGGCGCTCCTATGTGGTGACCAGTTTGCTGGGCTGCCGGTCGCGAGCCGGATCGATGGCTCAAGACCAGAGCTGGGTGACCCGCCCGAGAAAAGGGCAAGGAGGTTGGTCAAGTGAATGACACCTGCCTTGCCTGTTCCGTGCTTGCTTAGATGGTCCTTTGCCACAATGTTATGTTAAATAGTTAATAAAGTGGCCCTTGTTTACTTCCAAACTCTTGTCTGTCTCATTATTCTGACTGGGGGGGCAAAGTCTGTTATGTCATGAACATAACTAGGAGCATTGATGGCATAGGGTCTTAGAACAGAGTCCATATATCCAGATACCCCTATGGTGATGGTGCCTATGCCTGAGACAATAGGGCATCCTGGGTTGCCCGGTTTGTATGTTTGGGATAGAAGATAAAAGATACCTGGGTGAGGTTTCTGTGGTGTGTCTGAAAGAATTTGTTCCTGAATGCGCAGGAGAAATTCCTTTATAATGTTGTTCTTTTTTATATTTTGTACTGTTCTTTCATGTCATCCAACAACTCATCTAGCGTTTCTTTAAAGATCGCCATAGGTCTTTCCTGTGGTCTAATTTTTTCAGTGTACTGCACTAAATTTATGTCCATGAGGGACCTGAATTATACACGTGATTTCTTATTCCTGTACTTATCAGTGCCTCTGAATCCTGGCTGTCTGCAGTAAGTCTTTTTGCTTTACAGGTGACCAAAGCTAGGCAGGGGGGCCTCAGATCTGCAGAAAAGTGCAAATGTTTTAATGCAAAAATTCTTCCCAAAAGAAGGATGTCTGGTTCAGATACTGTCTGGAAAAATCCTATTGTCACAGAAGTTCTAAGACCAGTTGCAGCTTGCAAAGTACCAACCAGCAAACTTGTGTACTTATGTGAAAAAGGATCACTGCAATACCTAAAGGCTACACAGGAAATTACGCAGCAGGCTCACAGATAATTGAAAAACCATTCAGGAGAGAGGTCAAACTGGTCACATGTTGTGTTTTAAATAAAATGTCAAGGACCATCAGAGTTTTGATAAATATAGAAAATAACACTAAATTTATGCAAAAGCCATGTGTCCTAGTAGTTTTTCAGCATCATGACACAACTTCATAGTGTGGCTCAGTGACTTAGATCTCAAATTCTTACTAAGTTTAGGGTACAGGTTGTAGCTCAGTATATGCTTTATCTTAGAATATCCCAGGTTCATTCCTCCTTAAAGGAACAGTTTTGGAAAAGTCATTTTTCTGTCTAAAATCCTAGAGAGCAGCTGTCAGTCAAGGATAGACAATACTGAGCTAGATAAAGCAATGGTCTATTGCCAGATAAGAATCTCTGGTCCCAGTCACACAGAGAATTTGCTGCACGAGAGGCATGACTGTGGGGCAGATTAAAAGAGCACGATCATACGGCAACATCTGGCAAGCATCGCGTGCCCGTCTCCAACCCGTAGCATCCGTCTGAAAATGTGGAGTTAAAAAGTAGCTGGGAAAGTGTAGTATTATCCTGAAAACGCAGGGCGTGGGCAGGCATCTGATTGTGGAAGCGCTGGTATCCTGTCACATCTGGCGCCCGTCTGTGCCCCACCGGATATTTTCTTGTAAGCCTCCATGGTATGCGCACAAACGCGCACGCGCATAAACGCGGTACTGCTTCATTGTCACGCTTCGCCATCACCGTGTGGTCAGCGGCTGGCAGCCTGAGCACAGAACCTCAAGGGAACATCGGATCATGATACCGCGCTTCATTTTGCTCTGGGGCAAAAAGCCTCACCCCCCCCCCCGGATTATCTCACTCGTGTGACCGGGGCCTCTAATATTACTCAGAAACTGTATAGAATACAATTTGAAGTACCATATAAACAACAGTTTAAAGCTACATTGTCCAAAATAATATTATGAATTTTAGTCTTGGGATACTGAGATAGGATGGAGTTTATAGTGGAACAGAATGATATAACAAAACAAAAAAACACCCCTCACCACAGCTCCTAGGAGTCTGTAGAACTGATCTATTCCTTAGGGCTGTTTTTTAAAAAATCCCTGTACTCACATAGATTTCTAGTTTCATTCTAAATCATATAACAGTACAAGTATTATTAAGAGAATAATAACCTTTGCAATTAATACAACCAGGGGTCATTTCCTGCAGGAGTGCACAGGAGTGCAGTAAAGAGCACACGCAACAAGCCCCACCCCCTGCTCCCAGCAGCCCTCAGTCAGAGCAAGAAGCATCCAGGTAAGTTCCAGAGCTCCCCCCGGCCCCCCAGCCCAAAACAGTCCAGTGGCACCGTTAAGACCAGGTTTTATTCAGGTACAAGCTCTCCCTCTTCTGTGAAGACAGATCTGCACGTTCCCCCCCCCCATAGCTAGCAATCCAAAACAGTCCAGTGGAGCCTGAGTGGTGGGTGTTGCCTTCTGACACACTTCCGGTGATGCCAGGGGGTGTGGCACATGCAAATAAGTTATGCTAATGAGCTCCTGCACCTCTTTTTCTATGAAATGACCCCTGAATACGACCATCATGTTCACAGTAACAAGACAGCAATCATCAAGCCAAGTGAAGAGAACTCAGCAGCTTAAGTAACTCTGGTAATGTGACTTGTCTTTACTTAAACACACGATCCAGATACTGAAATAATGTAGCAGCTTGCAGAAACACAAAAATTGTAAATAATTTTTCTGACACTTGTATGAAAACATTAAACGTCATGTCAAGATACGTTTCTAGAAAAATGGGTTTGTTTAGCTTGGGTTTTTAATGAAACTGGATTTTTTTTTAATCTAGCATGAAAAATATGTCTCCCATTCTTTTATGCTAATTTGACATTTATTAATGTGTACAGAAATAAACCTATATTTGGCTCAATGCAGTAAATATTAAAATTGTGACAACTGAATTTAATGATAAATTGATATTTGCCAGGGTGAAAAACGAGATGCAAAATCACTCTGCCATTTCCACTAGTCATAGTTAGGGTTAAACAGTTCTGCAGTTTTCTGGTTCAATAAGTGTGTGGAGGATTTTTAAAAAAATACCTGCCCAAGAAAAGAACCAGATTGTGACTGCAAGCTTAAACCACTCCATTTGCTGCAGTGTCAGCATTCCAGGTACATTTGGACCGTGCTATTCTTATTTTATTATAGTTCAGATCTGCTTGGTCCGACCTCATCTGCATTTGCTTGGCTCGCTGAACCATTCAGTTCAATTATAGCATATTATGCATGAGGTAATTGTTTAGCTTTATAAATTAACATCCACAAGGAAACCAGGGGAAGAAGACACAGAGCAGAAAATAATCACTGAAAGGCTTCAGATGGCAATTCTAGGAGCAACCGCTGGCAATTTAGGTTGTCAAGTTCAAGAGTATTTTTAACTAGCAGAAGAACAACACTCTGAAACAAATCAGAATATGACAGCTGATATTCACATCTCACACACATCTGTCTCCTTTCATGAGACAAGACTGGAGGAGAAAAAAGCCAATCCTGCTGTTTCCCCAGCAGCTTTAGAAACTCAGTCTTCTTCTCTGTTGAGAGGAGCCGAGTGCTAGATCGGAGAGCTGTGTGTCCTACAGGGCTAGCATTATGTAGAATTCCTCCAGCCTAAACCCATTTATTTAAGTGGAATTAGACTGGAGTAGCTCAGCATATGATTGCACTGTACATCAAGGGCTGAGCATCACTCTTCCTCTCAGCCCTCCCCACACTTTCCTGTCTTTTCCTGAAGTATGGGGCCAGCACCCTCCCAAAGAAAGGTTTGGCTCTCTCTCCCTCTGTGTTATCCGTTATGTAAGTAATGCTGAAACAGCAGAACTACATATATAAAGTTATGAATTCATGATACATATCGCTTACCCTGCTTATGCACATAAACTTCCTCTCAGCCCTCCCCACACTTTCCTGTATTTTCCTGAAGTATGGGGCCAGCATCCTCCCAAAGAAAGGTTTGGCTCTCTCCCCCTCTGTGTTATCCGTATGTAAGTAATGCTGAAACAGCAGAGCTACATATATAAAGTTATGGATTCATGATACATATCACTTACCCTGCTTATGCACATAAATTGAGTAGGCTTCAGACTGTTGCTTCTTTGGATCTGGAAATGCCTTCTGTTTTCTATCCAGCAAGTCCCTGTAGTATATTGTGCCTTGTCTCTTTAAGCCCAGCCATGCTGGAATGGCATGAGAGGGACGGGCTGCAATTCATCAGTTGGTCCACACACAGTTTGATAGGCACATCACTTGCTCTTACTAATCAACATCTTTCTCTGACTTAGAGGGTCGGGTCAGAGTCAGCAGCTTTACAGAAATAGACTCTTCTTACTGGAACTTTGTCTCACATAATCTCTGCTGATCTGTAAACAGTAGTACTACTCCTAGACATCTGCAGTGGCTAAGTCTGGTAAGTGTCCACCAACCCAAACCCCAGGACTCATGCATCTGGGCCTGGTGATGTCCCATTGACATACTAAGGGCAGTTCTTTCACATACCACTAGGAATTGTACCACATGCTGTCGATCAATGTGTACATTGACGATTTTAGGCTTTGAAAAGGTTGACTGTTTTCCACACCCATTAAAAGTAACATGAAAATTAACTATGTGCTAAATGTTTAACGGCAATTAGTGCCAGATTATGCTTGTTTACATCTTGTACTGAAATCAAAAGAAGTCATCAACTATGCAAGTGATGGTCCCGAAATTTCAGTGTGCTGCCTTGAGAATGAATTTCAATCCTAGTCCCTGAATTGGAATTAAAGGGAGACTAGAATGGTATCAGAGGAGCTGCGGTGGCTCAAGTGGTTAAGACGCTGAACTGCAGGCTGTGGAAGGTCAGTAGTTCAGCAGTTCGAGACCTGAGTGTGCTGCATGACGGAGTGAGCTCCTGTCTCTAGTTCCAGCTCCTGCCAACCTAGCAGTTCGAAAGCAAGAAATTGCAAGTAGATAAATAGGTTCCAATTCGGTGGGAAGGCAACAGCGTTCCATGCGCCTTGGTGTTTAGTCATGCCGGCCACATGATCATGGAAATGTCTTCAGACAGCGCTGGCTCTTCGGCTTTGAAACGGAGATGAGCACCGCAACCCTAGAGTCGGATTTGACTGGCTTTCGAGCAAGGGAACCTTTAAAATGGTATAATTTATGTTATATTTCCAAGGCTAGGGCATGGGATTTACAAACATGATAAACTATCAGACGTGAATTGCTTGTCACTGATCTACAACGGATAACCTCAAGAGAACTAGTTCCTTTTAGAGGCAAACCAGGCAGTATATTACTGGTCTAACCAGTAAAACTAAATTTAGTCAGGTCACCAGTATTGCAGTGTGAAAACCAGGAAAAAGTCAGGCCTCACTCATAACTAACTCTTCAGGTTCCAATTTGATTTCACCATGAACCACTCTATTCTGGCATGGCTCTAAACCGTACTCCTAGATTATTTCAGACTTCCTCCCTGCCCTGATCTACTAGACATTGCTAGTGCCCCTCCTCCCACCTCCCACTGGTTCCTCCTAACTGCTTGTCACTGATCTACAACAGATAACCTCAAGAGAACTAGTTCCTTTTAGAGTTGCAAACCAGGCAGTATATTACTGGTCTAACCAGTAAAACTAAATTTAGTCAGGTCACCAGTATTGCAGTGTGAAAACCAGGAAAAAGTCAGGCCTCACTCATAAATAACTCTCCAGGTTCCAATTTGATTTCACCATGAACCACTCGATTCTGGCATGGCTCTAAACTGTACTCCTAGATTATTTCAGACTTCCCCCCTGCCCTGATCTACTAGACATTCCTAGTGCCCGTCCTCCCACCTCCCACTGGTTCCTCCCTTCTCCTCCTGCTTCTTTCTGCCACTCCACTGCTTCCCCCCCCTTGCTTCTCCACTGATGCCTCTTTTTTCTCCTCCACGTTTCCCAGCTGTTTTCTCTCTTCCCTGCTGCCTCAGACACAACACCTGGCTGCTCCCTTCCCAATGCCTGTAGTGCCACTGCTGCCTCGATCCACCCCACCACCCATCTTTCCCTTCCCCAGTACTTGTGCATCAGCTGTGGTTTTCCTCATGCAGCTTCCTCTCTGCATTGAGTGCCGGTTCGAATGCGCCGTGCTGCTTCTTTGCCGCGCTGTGGACTAGCCATCTGATCTGCACCTCCTCCCGCCCTAACCATGGGACCTCAACGGGACATGTGATAGGGCGGCCACGCTTTTGCTCCAGGGCAAACAGGCACGCCCCCCCCCCCGCATTTTCCGGCCCGTGTGACCGGGGCCTATCTGTGTTAAGTGATCTTGAGTTAGTGTCCTCTCTCCCTTTTCCTCATTTCTCCATGATCAAACCCTGTCATCTCCCTTTGGCTTCATATAAAGTAAAAACTTGATGTAAAAGGATTTTTGTATTCCATTTATTATTGCCTAACATGACTAAATCCACATAATTAAGAAGTATGGAAGATATGGAAGTATGTAAAAAGGACCCCATGCTCTTAAATGCAATTTTCTTTGGATGATATTCTTGAGTTCCCTACAGAAGTAACAGATATAGATGTCTTTCAACCAATACTAATAAATAACTATTTCTCTTCTTAGTAAATGCTCAGCAGAATCCAGTCTCCTCAGACAAATGTCATGGCTTTTATGAGGTGCCAGTTATCATAGACAGGCAAGTGAGGGGAAGAAGAACTGACATCTTAATGTGTTTGCCCTTCAGACCCTTCTAGAGAAGAGTGGGGATGGGAAGAAAAACCTTTATCCTCCAGAGAAAGATCTCTGACTTGGATTAAGCTTGTGATCCCAGGGCAAATGAAATACATTTAGTCATGCCATTTGAATTATGGGTGAATGATAATCTGCATTAGTGCACTTTGCTTATGAGAAGCGACACTGAACCAGGAAGGAGGCTGACTACCCATTCATTCCTAGAAGGGTCTATATTCAAATCTGATAAGGGGTCAAGTATGAGACAGGCAACAAGAAAGGGATTGTATTGACAGTGTCTTGACTGAGAGGTGGAACAGTCATTCTCAGTGGGAATGTCTTGCACCTGCTGCAGCTTCCAAAAGTGAGACGATGCTGGGCACATTTTAAGATATGAATTGAATGTTTAACTGCTTTTAGAATTTAAATCTTTAAGGCCTCTGATCAAGCAGTAGCTGTGCACAACAATTAGTGATCCCAGTTAGTGGTATGATCAAGTCTGTTCAGTGTGGCCATGTGATCATCCTTATGATGGGGATGCAGAAAGTACAGATGCAAGTCACATCTACTGCACGTGCTGAAGCCTCTGCCTCCACACGCAGATCTCCTTTGCGAAGTTAGGGCGGCAGCCTTTTTACTGAGGCTGTATCTGTGGTTCAGTAGTAGAGTGTCGACTCTGGGTTCAATCTCTGAAAACATCTCAGGCAGAAACTTCAGCCTGAGACTCTGGAGAGCCTCTGCCCACCAAAGCAGACAATACTGACATTAATAGACCAATGGTCTGATTCATTATAAAGCAACTGCCTGCATTCCTGTGCATTCTGACTTATTCTTTTAAGAAGTTCATTGCATGTGAGACAGATTTGGGGAAATAAAAGGTAAGGTTTTTTCAGTTGTGAAATTAAACATGGGAAAAAGTCGCGCAAACATTTTCCCACTTCAAATATGTAATGAAAAATACCAATAAGGAGTGTAATGGATAAAAAGAGGTTGCATATATGTTTCTCATATAAGAGACAGGCTTTGCATTTTTTTAAAGATGGGTTATGTTTTGCCTGATTATTCCTATTTCTGCCAATTGGCTGCAGAATTCAGTAACACAAAAAATTGACATCTTTTAAAATGTTATTTCCCCTCTCTCTCAGAGGGTATTAGGCACCGCGGAGTTTAGGAGTATGTTGTTGCACTTTAGAAGGAAGATTATGACAACGATTACCAAGAGGTCTCTGGGAAGTGTAAAAAATCATGTTGATTAGCTTCCAGCAGTGCCATCCTGCCTTTGTAAAAGAGCCTGAAGTAAAATGAAAGAGGGAGTTCATTGCAGCTTTAAGGGAAGACTTCAGATTCAGCCTCATGCTGGGCAAGCACATATAAAACAAATACCTGTGACAAAGGCTCCCTGCCTATCAATGGTATATCAGGTTCCCTGTATACAAACTTCAGAATATATTTAAGGTCCATTAAAAAAAAAAGCAGTTTTCATTCTTTTAATGGTGGATATCAACATGTTTGCCTGTTTTATAACAATGGCAGCAGACAACACTGGCAGAACAGCTGCAGAGAGCAAAATGCCAAAGGAAAGAACAATTTAGCCTGTGATCCTTTAGGGTAGGTTGTGTCAAGACAGATGTGGACTGCTTCTGTTTGAAGTGCAAGGCGAAACAGACTGCTTTGGTCTTCTTAATTTCACTTGGAAATAACAGCAAAGCTGGTCACATGATCTTCATCTGTTCCTGCCAAACCCAGCTAGTGGAGGATCTGGAACTATCCATTCTTTTGTCACTTCAAGCATTACAGACACAAACGGGATGCACTTCTAACAGACTAATTCTGAGCAGAGTTACACCCTTTTAAGTCAATTGAAGTCAGTGAAGGGTGTAACTCTGTTTAGGATTGCACAATAAATGTGCACTGGAATGCTTGTGGACACTAATTATTCACTCTGCATTGCTTTTAATTGAATGTGCATCCCTTTCTACTTTCAGACTCCAATAAAGTAAAGGTAAATGTTCCCTTGCTCGAATGCCAGTCAAATCCGACTCTAGGGTTGCGGTGCTCATCTCCGTTTCAAAGCCGAAGAGCCAGCGCTGTCTAAAGACGTTTCCGTGGTCATGTGGCCAGCATGACTAAACACCAAGGCGCACGGAACGCTGTTACCTTCCCACCGAAGTGGTCCCTATTTATCTACTTGCAATTTCTTGCTTTCAAACTGCTAGGTTGGCAGGACAGACTCCAATAGTCATGCATAAATACCCTTAAAAATGTGTCTAGGTCTGGACAGGGCAAGATACAGTTTGAAAAAGATATGTTTAAAGCACTCTCCATAATCCAGGAACTATTTTGTATCCCACTGCCATACCTTTCAAAACAGATAAATAAAAAGTCTGGTGATATCACCCAGTAAATATTAAACAATAAAAATAGTTTAATAAATATAAATGCACAGGCAAATATAAATGCACAGGCAATCAGCAAAACTACAAGATATGGAAGTCCAACCAGGGATGAATGATGGCTGACTCCGCTCTTGCCGCTATGTTATATTACAGTGTATCCTTGTACAGTGGCCAGCTCCAAGATAATGTAAACTCAATGAGCAGCAGTGACGCATAAGGAAAAGTGCATGTTAGGAATTATGATAAAGGGGTTTGAAAATAAAATAGGCAGTATTATAACATTATGAATCTTGTGAGGAAAGTGAAGGGGAATTGTTTCACCCATTCTCATAACAGTACTACTCGGGGTCCTCCTATGCAACGGATGAGAAGTTTTATTAAGATCAGATTTAAAAAAATATTTCTTTACACAGTGCATAATCATGTATGTTTAAATTGTTAGCCCCCTGCCGGCTCTTGTAAGGGCAAAAGGGCAGGATACAAATTTTGTAAATAAAATAAAATAATTAAGTGGGTAGAATTCATTGCCATATGATGTGATTGCAGCTGTGGTTTAGATAGCTTTAACTGGAAATCAGACAAATTCATGGAAAGGAGGCCTTGGGTTATTGGCTATGAAAGCTAAAGCAAAGCTCCATGTTCAGAGGCAATGTTCCTACTAGAAATACCAATTGCTTAGGAGAAATAATAGGAGAAGGCCTTTTGCCTTCAGGCACTTTTTATAGACTCCCTAGAAGAATCTAGCTGACTACTATTGGAAATGCTAGCCGAAGAGACCATTGACCTGATCCAACAGTATTTCTTTTATGTGTTCTTAGCATTACATTGTTTCATTATTAATTTTAACAGTCCTCATGTCATATTACAGATCAAATAAAATTCAATGTAACTTCTTTGAAATACATAAAAATGATATCAAAAATAACTAAAAGATAGAACTAGATACGGCAAACTAAGCTGTTAAGTAACAGATGCTGCCATACTTCTAGCAGAAGGGTTGAATCAACCTTCTGCCCTGTAACTAAATTGCAGGCCCCGGTCACACGGAAGGTTTTGGGGCGGGAGAGGGACGGATTGGGGGCACAGGAAATGGGCGCGATCTCACCGCAACATCTGGGAAGTGGCGTGCACCCGTCCCCGATCCGTCCCTAACCCCGGAAAACCCCCCGCAAAAAAGAACCTCCTACAGAGGAGGATTTACCTGCAGCACTGCAGCAAGCGCGGCCATGGGATCGCCGCCGCGCCCGTTGTGCATATCAATCCCAGCTCCCCGCCGAACTGTGCATGTGCACACATGCGCAGTTCGGCTGCCGCGCTCTTTGTTCCGTGGCTTTCCCCTGGCATCTGATTGTGCCGGGGAGGAAGTGCACGGCAGCTCAGGGGATCTATGTGATCCCCCCGCCGTGTGTCTCTTTTGGTGCGGCTTTAAAAAGCCACACTTTGCCCATCCTTTTCCCCCACGTGTAGCAGGGACCGCAGTTAATGGATAGGCTTGAGCTGTAATCAGATGGTTCTAACAACATTGAGAGGCGGTAGCCTATGATGATGAAAGAGACAACCAGTAGGGACACTACTGGGCTTATTGACTGGAGTTGGACATAGGCACCATACCACTCTAGTCTTGGCCCATCTACACTGGATACCAATCTGTTTCTAGGCACTACTCAAGTGCTGGGGTTGACCTTTAAAGCCCTATATGGCTTTGGACCAGCATACCTGAAGGACTGCTTACTCTCTTATGAACTTACACGACTGCTACGATCATCTTCTGAGGCCTTGTGTCAGGTGCCCCCCCCAAAGAGTATGTAGGTGGGAGACTGGGTGATGGCCTTCTTTGTCATGGCACCAAAACTCTGGAGCTCTCTCCCTAGAGAGACTTGCCTGTCCCCTTCTATTGCTGTTGCCTGCCAGCAGGTGAAGACTTCTTTTGTTCCCTCAGTGATTTCTCTTTCATGCCCTGTTTTAATTGTTGCTTTTATGTATGTGTATTTTATTGTACTATATGTGTATTTTAGTTTGATTTAAAATGTTTTAATGATACATGATTTTGGTTTGATTTTAATAGTTTGATTTTAATGCTCTTGATCAGGGCAGAAAGGTAGATTATAGCTTTAGTAAATAATTAAATATTCTAGTGTGAAGGAAAACATTCTAAAGTCTGGTAAAAGTATTGTGAATATACATTTTCTGCCCTAAAAATGCACCAGAATACACTGGACATATGTCTAAACTAATTCTTACAACACTTTTTGAATACATGCTGGTCTTCACCTTTGTTATGCCAACTCCTCCCGGAAATTCCTGGAGACCCAATCCGAGTTATCTACCTCAGGAAAGGGGGTTTGTGGCTGTGCGTAAGTTCTAACCAGTTTATACAGAGGTCAGATGGTCAAAGGGGGAACGCTCGCTATTTGTGAGGGAGTCAGACAACACACTATTTGTTAAATCAATGTTGCCTTTACTAAATGGTTTCATCAGACATACAAAATCGGAAACATACAAGATTCACAACAAGCTCCTTAGTTACAATAGTACATCAGAACAATTACAGCATAGAAAATAACAAAAGCATCAAATAAGGGGATGACACAATGGGGCACGGCTATACTTATCTGAGGTCCAAGCTGAAGAAGAAATCTCCTCCTTGGAAGGATGGGCAGCTAAAGCAGCAACTTGTGAACTCTGAAAACACACAGGCTGGGCCAGCCAAAGCCACGTGTGCGCTCCCTGGGTCGCGACTCTGGGGAACTTAGGTAGAGAGTCACTTGTAGCACCTTAGTGCACGCTATGGGGAAGGTGGGTTAACCAGAGAAACAAAGAAAAGTTTCTCCTTAAATAAACTCCTTTTTGGGGCTGTCTTTTCTAGCCATAAACTATCAAACCCGTCCTCTAAACTACCACTACTGGCTGAAGAGGGGGTGACGAGGGGGTGACGAGGGGGTGACGAGGGGGTTACGTTCTTTGAGGGGTGGTGGGCAATATGCAGATCCTACTCCTACATCAAAGGTGCCTTGTGGTGAGGTGTGAATCTTCCGTTCCCATGGCCACCTCTTGATTTGCAGATCTGGTGCTTGCTCCAAAGCCATAAATACTATTGTCTTTAGATCCCAAGCCAGATTAGGAGAGTAGGGTTACATGCTCTTTCCCATTCCAGAAATGCTGGGGGTTCGCTGGGGATTTTCCATAGCTCTCAGAGTGGGTGCAATGGCGCGGTGTCTTCTCTATCCCAGAGCATCACGGGATACATTCCAGGGAAGCACATGGTCCATATGTGCAGCAACAGCCCAAGGCCAGCCTATTTCTAGGCAAGCATGAGATGCAGAACAAAGCAACACAACCAAACAGCAATCCCTGAACACACAATGCAGAGGTACTCATGCTAGAGACACACACAAACAGCATCACCACTATACAGAAATACAAACATAGGCTCATATCGTAACACCTTGAAAGATCAAGGTTTTTCTAATGAAAGTAAACCACTGGTGGGAAATGTCATTCATATGTGCTGGTAGAATCTTGGACAAAAATGTACAAGACTGTTGACATGCGAAGTTTTCTACAACAATAAATTCAAAACCTACAAGTCTTAAATTTAACATTGTTATTTCGTTTGTCCTACATTTGAAGCATCTATAGCCATAGATTAATTTATCTTCCTGTTTCACAACAGGATAATGGCCTCCATGTGGCTTGGATGATAACCAGCCAATTTATACACCCTCTCAAGAACAGAAAGTGATGATATTTATATTCCATGCATGTGTGTGAACTTGTTGCCCCCTAGTGGCCGTGTTTAGATGTTATAATCAGAACTGCTCTGGGTGGTTTCTAAAGTCTGGGGTCAAGAGTTGCCTCCTTTTCTCTCATTCCGGGTACTTCTAGACATTAAGGAGAATGGTCAGTGTCACCTTAGTCATCAAATCCAGTTTCTTTCCCTTGTGAAAACAGTCTTCAATGTTATTGGCAAAACTGTCCAGTGTGTGTATGAGAAGCCAATGTTGGATCACGCCAGTGGCCCATCCAGTCCAACACTGTCACAGTGGCCAAAAATATCAGGTGCCATCAGGAGGTCCAGTAATGAAATTAGGTGGTGGGGTGCTGAGATAGTAAAATGGACTGCATCACTTCAGACTGCGAGAAAGGAACGACATTTTTGCAAAGTTTTCCTGCCTTAATATTTATCTGTAATTGAAAAAAGCAGCATAGAAGGAAAGTTCTAGGCTAGACTTTTTCTGCATGATGTACTAATTTTATAGCTGCAGAGAGCTTTTACATAAGGGGGCAATAAAAATGCAATCTCCCTCACCTGGAGTCTGACAGTAGTACAGTAATTTGTACTACAGCAGAATTCTACCATCGCATTCTGCTGCATATGTAGAGCAGGCCTCAGTCTCAGAGGCAACACTACAATATTTGCCAAAATAAAGGCCTATTCACAGTGATGTGCTGAAAGGATATGCACTGAAATTGGGTGTCTGCTGAAGCATTTCCAGATTATGGTTTAACCTACGCTTCTTATGCCATCTAAAAGTCTTAGTGGGTTGCTCGTTCAGGTGACTGAAGGTTGTGCTACCAGCTGGTCAAATACTAAATCAGTGTTTCAACTCTCAAAATCTGCAATAAAAATCCACACCACCCCATTTCTTAATGTGTCAATTATGGACAATCTAGATGACTAATCAATAAAAAAAGGTTTTGGTCCAGTCTATACATTATATGGTGCATGCACTACACACAATCTTCCTAATGTGCACAACTGCTTTTTTTGTGTGAATGATGTGATGATGCACATACAGCTTTGGTATTCATAGACAGAACTCCAGATTTGCAAAGGAACATGCCTGTGCATACCAAAGTTGTAGGTGCATGGAAAATAGGTGTATTGGCCCATTCATGTAAAGTGGCTACTACATGTATCAGGAGGAGTATGCACACTGCATGCTCTCAGTACATGCAGGTGGAGCGTCATGCTCAAACATCTGAAAAGGCTTTAGAGCTTCCGTATCTTACCAAGGTGGTGTGGAATCAGAAAACAGGAAAGGGAGGTTTGGCAATTTACTACAGTGTTTAGTAATGCATGGCCTAACAGTAGCCACTTAAGCAGAAGCAGTGATTCAAGGCAGTCACAACAAAAAGAAATGGCTCTTCAGTGGGCTATCAATTCTAACAAGTATACAAATAATTTTTACAGTAGGACAATGTAGACTAAGTGATTTGTTAATACCTTGAGTTAAATGTCTGTGTTCATATAATTATGTGAAGTATCTAATGCTCTGAATAAACTACATTTGTTCTTCCTGAAATGTATATTTCCCCCCTCCAAACTATGTCAAATATTATAATCACTTGCAGACCAGATTACTTTCTTTTACTCATGCACCTTCCCCTACATCTTTTGCTACTACTGTGGTCTAGACTGAAAATTAAAATCCTTCATTACCTTTAAAGGCTTCTACCAGCAAATTAAGAACATAAGAACATCATTCATTCATGTTATTAGTATTCAAGGATGGCCTTTGAACTCCCAGACTTTAACCCATAAGGGTCACTGTTTGACCTTTCCAGGTCATTGGCATGGATGGATTTTATGCTAGTTGAAACAGCTTTTTCATTCATCTGTGCTTCTGCTGAAAACACCTACTACAAGATTAAATTGCTTAACCTACACGTGAAATATTGAAAAGAAATTATTTTAGCCACCACTATTTACTGGTGTTAAAAGGCAATATTACTTCTTTGTAACTCAAAGGCTCACAGACATTCCTACTTAAACAAAAATCACTTTGATCAAATCTAACTAGATGACAGTTTCTTATATCTACTAGAGGCCATTGTAAAATGTCTTCTTTTCAAATGGAATCAATGAAAAACCCATTGCAACCCGATAGAAATCTAATGTTTTGTTCACTAAATCTTTAACAGAAGAAAATAAGGATTACCAGCATCTTCTAATATTCAACCCTTACGGTTTCAGATCTATGTTTTAATCCAGCACTTCTTGATTTTATGGTTCAATCACATATTTGCCACCATATCTCAGACAATCAGTACTAACTGAGCCAGTGCAACTGTTTTCAAGCTTTCAGGTCACAAAAATTTGGATCTGCTAATATATATTCAAAATTAGTATACAGAGGAAACCAAGCAGAATGCTTTCCATTTACCAGTTTTGCAAATGCAACCCATTTTATGAATAGTTAGGTTCCTTTGGGGGCTTTTCTTTGATACCACCTCTAAAGTCACGGCATGCTGTGATAGCTCACAGAACAGTGTGTGCTAACCTAGCTTAAAGCTGCATCCCCCTTCAAGAAAAGAGTACAAGATAGATCTGTACCTATAAAATTGTGTTCATGTGTGTTTTCTGGCAAGGCTCATGAGCCCAGACTGCAGGTCAGGAAAAGTTCCATCTACTGATCTTCTGTTGGTCACACGATTGTTAACGTTCTCTACCTCCCCACACTGGCATTTCTAGAGCCTTCCTCCTTCCTTAGGGTTGCCAGACGTCAGGTGGTACCTGGAGGTCTCTTGCAATTACAATTGATCTTCAGACAACCAAGATCAGTTCCCCTGGAGACAATGGCTGCTTTGAAGGGTGGACTCTATGGCATTATACCCTGCTGAGGTCCCTCCCCAAACCTGCCTTCCCCCAGGCTCCACCCACAAAGTCTCCAGGTATTTCTCCACCAAGAATCGGCAACCCTATACTTCCTGGACACCAGGGGCAATCTCATTTGCATGCCTTGCTGTCAACTGGGGAGGATATGGGAGACATGGAAGTGCATCTCTCTTTATTATCATTTAAATTATTTTTGTGTTGTGAAAATGTAAAGTAGACAAAAAGACCCATCCAAACTAAGCAGATTCATCTAGAGGGGCATTTTTCCTTGATGCATGATGGCTGCAGTGTTCTCTTTTAATTTGTTATTGTTCAGCCTTAAAGGTGACTTACATATCAACTATCCTATGCATTTTGTTTTTCTCTTCTTATTCCCAGGGATCTAAACAGATACCATGCAAGGGATGCAATATGTCATCCATAAATCAGGCTCGGCAACTTCAACTTTGTAGAAGCAAAACATTATTCAGGGCCCTAGGAAAGAAGAAGGATTCACACAGCAAGAGACTGCCTGAAACGGAGCCCAAAGAATTCAAGAGCCTGTTCCTAACTGAACGGCCATGATGGGCGTCATGGTTTTTGTTTTGATCTGTTTGTTTGTTTGCAACCTTCATTGAAGCCCACACTAGAAAATGTGTCTTTGCTATTCTGCTTCTTAAATCACATTGGAAAAATGAATATCAGGACTGTTACAGAAGGCAATGAATGGGATTTAAAATTACTAATCTAAGAAGCAAGCTATATGTTAGGCCCATACAGGGCCCAAACATTATTTTTCCCAGACCCAGTACAAACTTGTAATACAGCACCCCCTTCCACACTGACACCACAGTCCCTCATCTCATACACAGAATCTCATGAGCCATGAAAAAGGTTGTTTTAATCCTGAAATTACTGTTACATATTCTACATTTCTGAAAAGTGCCATCCTTTGTTTTAATAATGGCACCCAGCCTACAATTTTGCTAACTCTTTCATATCTTTTTAAAAATTATCCTGTCAATATCTATTTTTTTAACATTCTAATGAACCAACACAGCTGCAAACATTAGTCCAATTATCTTCAAAGCTTTATTTTTCTGGCCTTTTTTACTGCAAAATTATGAATTGTCTCCCCAAGGTCAATTTCTTTTGCAAGTTCACCACACTAATTAGACAATATGCCTACGTGGTTTAACTGCTCTTGCCCCACTGTAGGATACCTGCCATTTTTAATGGCCCTGAAGAACAAGGGGAGATTGGATTTATACCCTGCCCTTCAGTCAGAGTCTCAGATGGGCTTACAAACTCCTGTTCCCTTCCCCTCCCCACCACAGACACCCTGTGAGATAGGTGGGGCTGAGAGAGCTCTTTCAAGAACTGCCCTTTCAAGGACAGCTCTTGTCAGAACTATGGAGCTCCCAGCCTCCCAGCAAAGCTGCTGTTGGTCCGGGGGCTGTTTTGCCACCCTGGAGAATGCTGGGGCAGCAACAGCACCCATGACGCGCTGCGTCGTGATGTGGGCAGCGGGAGTAGAGCCGGCTTTGTTGGAAAAGGCCAGGCTCCGCCCCTGCCCGATGTCAGTTGCAGATAGTTGGGTCGGCTATTCTGCCCCGCCAGATGAGAAAGGCCATGGAGGGTGGTCTAGGGCAATTTTTGCTGCACCCCAACATACGGATTGAGTTCCAGGACCTGTATAGGGCTGACAGGGTGCACCTATCTGACAAGGGCAACGGGTTCTTTGTGTAGGACCTCCGGCAAGGGATTAGCTCAGCCTTGGCCTTTTAGTGGGAGCAAAGACCAAAGCAGAGGCTTGGTCTTGGCTGTGGCAGGTTGGTGCGGGCAAGGAACCAGTGAGCACCTTACGGCATTTTCCCCATTAGGGAACAGGGGGTCATCAGGAACTGCCTTTGGATTTTCAGTCCAGAGTGGAGAACGAAACATTGGTCTTACCTGAAGGTTTCTTCTCTTCAGTGCGGCGAAGGCATCC
>NW_015168746.1:43741-76478 GCF_001447785.1 Gekko japonicus | reverse complement strand
CCAGGCCACCCTCCAGCTATTCACAGACCAATCGCTAGGGGGCTGTCCATAAAACGCGGGAAAAAATGTAGTAATGGCTCTGCTGGGCCCTGCTGCAGCAGACGGCCCCGTCATTTGGAGAGGGGAGGGCATGAACAGGGCTGTGTAGATAGTGTAGCCGGCCAGTCTGGGGCTTGCACCCGATGGGGGGGGGATTAATGAGCTGGCAGGGGCCCCTGCTCTGCAGTGGCTCGTGCTGACTGCATTGTCGCACCTCTCACCTTCGGCTGTTTTTGGCCTCCTGGAGTCCTCCAGAGCCATCTGTGTCATCCCGGACCCGGGAATCGCTGCGCTGGCCATCCGGCTTCCCGAGGCCTCGGGAGCCCTGTCTGGATTTCACTCCAGCTCGCAGCTGCAGCCTCTGATGTTTCCTCCCCTTTGTTCGAGGCCTCGGACGGGTAAGGCTTGCCCAGGGAGTGATCTCTTTTGTTTACAGCTCCTGGAGCCTTCTTAGACGCCTTGGAATCCATGCTATTAGCACCTCAAAAGGTCAGTGTTTAGATATGCTGAATAGATAGCAGCTGCTGATCTGGTGAGTGGAGCTAGGCTCTAACGACCTCCTGAAGCGGCAGGGCTATCGAAACTGGAAGGGCGCCCTCGCTCTATCCAAGTAGGCATACACAAAAATTTGCATAGCCCTGCCTGAAGCGAGAAGGGGCGTGACCTAACCAGTCTGGATGCCTTCCCCCACTGAAGGAGAATGGTGATCACCTCCTCTGGGAACCTCCTAGGGTATGCTCCTCGCTGCAAGTTGTCAGGCTTCAGGGGTAGGCGCTCCTAGGTGGCGACCAGTTTGCTGGGCTGCCAGTCATGAGCCAGATTGATGGCTCAAGACCAGAGCTGAGGGACCCACCTGAGAAAAGGGCAAGGAGGTTGGTCAAGGGAATGACACCTGCCTTGCCTGTTCTGTGCTCGCTTAGCTGGTCCCTTGCTGCAAGGTTATGTTAAATAGTTATAAAGTGGCCCTTGTTTACTTCCAAACTGTTGTCTGTCTCGTTATTCCAAAGGGGGGGGGGGCAATGGCTGGTAATGGCTTAGATGGAAATGTCTCAAAACCAGGATGGCTCGTAATGGCTCGGATGGGGTTTTTTAGACAAAGCAAGTACCAGTTTTGGGAAGGGAAACCTTTGTTAGTGATGGGCAATTGTACAGTCTTGGCTCTGTTAATGGCTGGGCTATCACAGGAACAATGGAGACAATTACAGAATGGTCTCTGTAATAAGGGCAAAGTCCAGAGGTGCAGGTGTGAAACACTATACAGGAATGCAGGTAAGCTGCCATCTTTTGAGATGCTGAAATCAAGCCATTTTCAAAATACAAGAGCAGCTATGTGCTGGCTGTGCTGGAGCTTGATGGCTGAAGGAGTCAGAGTGATGTCCAGGCTTGTTGGACTTGCTAGGCTTGCCCTATGCTAACTTTGGCCCTAGCTTGTCTGGGGGTACCGTCTTTCACGTTTCAAAGGGAGGCACATGCTAACACCGTTCTTGGTATGATAGACCCAGGAGGCCTGATGGGCTCCAGCAGATCATGAGAGATCTGGACAACAGATATAGACAAGGAAATAAGTTCCTATTAAAATCCTCATGCATGATTTACTATTTATCCTTGCTTTTCCCCATGGTAATGGGGATTACAGCCCCTCAGGACTGGTGGAACTCTGTAAAGTGTACCCTTCTCCTCATGTGGGGGTACACATCACAACATGCTATTATAATCCTTGTTCGTAAAACACTTCTATATTTCCCACACAGTAACTTCATCCTTCCCAGCAACATCTATTAAGATATGCCTTATCTACAGCACATTCTATAATGACTAGAGTGCAAGCTTTATCAGTGGCTGTCCCATGTCTATGGATATGGTTGCCAACCTCCAGGCGGTGGCTGGAGATTTTCCAGAATTGCAACTGGTCTTCAGGTAACAGGACCAGTTTAGAAAATAGCTGCTTTGGAAGGTGGACTGTATGGCATTATACCCTGGTGATGACCCTCCCTTCCTCAAACCCCACCCTCTCCAGGTTCCATCCCCAAAATCTCCAGTTATCTCCCAACCCAGAACTGGGAACTCTGTCTATGGAACAACCTCTTAGAAGAGGTCAGGGTGAAGTGTACCCTTCTGGCTTTCTATCTAGGTTGTAACACTGAGCTCTTTATTACCAGCCACTACTGCAACCTGGATGTTCACAGAGCCATCACACCCAGAGCCAAACCTTTGTGACCCAAGACACCACACCCAATCCAGGCCTTCCCAGACTCAGGCAGAGAGGAGTCACCACTGTAGAGCAAGCCAGATGGGTAAGAAGCCTGGTGGCAGAGGTGACAACTGCCAGCTGTTCCTCCTTCCCTCCCCCCTTCATGGGGCTGGGACGGCAGGCCCTTAGCGGCAGTGAAGGGGCTGAGGGTACCATTTGCTGCCCCCATGCCCCTCTGATGCCCTAAGCGATTGCCTAGTGCCACCTAGTGGCCAGCCTGCCCCTGACAGAGTTGATCTGGAGAGTTTTGGGACAACCTGAACCTGTACGGGGAAGGGGGGGGATAGCCTCCTTGTGGGGTGTGAAGGACTGTTGAGTGTTAATGTCTAACGGAGTCTGAGAACTTTAGAGTGACAGGCTGTTCAAACAGAATTCTGTTGAGTGAGTCCATTAAGAAATGACAGTTGGGGACTGACAGCTGAAGAACAGAGAGTTAAGCACTGACTGTGGACTGGGAAGGCTCCAAAAGGACTGAGAGGATCAGAAAGGATCCCCATTCAAGCCAAAAAGTGAAATTGCTTCTAGTTAAGAAAAGTAATCTTTGCCAGTGAAAAGAGAGCTAGCTCTTTAAAGTGGAGTGATCCCTGGTCTGTGTATATAGAAGGATTTTGGAACTTGGTTGTATATTCCTGCCTTCAAGACTTTAAGAGTCAGTGAAACTCAGAAACCTATGTTTGAGTGTTTAAGCAGAAATTAAAAAGAAAGCCTCTCTCCTCAAAGTTTTAAAAGGCCTTTTTTTGAAAAGGCCTTTTTTTAATAGCAGAACCACTTACTTGTTGGCAACAAATTATTTGGAGTTAGTGTGATGACAAAACTACCTCAGTTTTATGATCGGTTCACCTCATGCATCCTACCTGATTCCACTTGACCTTTTCTCCACTATGTTAAATAAAACATTTTGTTTATTTTGAACTTCCAAAAGCCTCTTATGTGCCATCTCAGAAGTTGAATATAAGGTGATTCTTCCCTCAGTTCCCTGGGCTGGGCCAACATGTGTGTGTGTGTGTGTACACACATATACATGCAACTGGGTGGGACAGCGATAGACTGTCAAATAAGAAGAAAATAGATGTAGGGGCTGCTCAGCAAGAAAGAAGGAAAAGGAAAATCTTGTGCATGAGGGAGGGAAAAGGGAGAGATCTCCATATAGGGCAAAATATGTTTCTAAATTGGTTTTAATTTTATTATATTGTATGTCTTTTAAAATGTTTATTTGTGCCCAATTTTTTTATATTATTGTTACCCACCTTGGTTCCTGAAGTGCTTGGTGAAAGGCAGATATAAAAATGTTATAATGCACACACACATTGAATGGAAACATCTGCTGGTTCCACTCAAATGAATATGGAAACCACATATTTGAGCACCTGGAATTGAACTCTGGACTGTCATGAAGGCATTAACAGACTTACCAGGAGAAACTAAACTGATATAATTGCCATGCTATTTCCTATAGTTGTAATATTCTGAGAATCTATAAACACACTAAGAAGGATTCTGGTCTGATGTAACCAGGATAATACCATTAATTTCAGTAAGGATCTTCTAATTCTACACCACTCTTAGAAAATAGCTTTTCTGTAGTTAGCTTTCATTTAAAAATAAATGAATTTTCCAGAACACTGACAGTATTGACCTTACATATTATCGAAATAGAAAAATTTAATGAAACAAGTATAACAGAGAGTACATTTATAATAGATATGCAAATATTGGTCTTTTCTTAAAGGTCTCCCCATTTACTCATATGGGGCTTAGCTGCTGTATGTGGGAGGTGAATCTAGTGTACATTTATTAAAGTGACAGAGAAAAGGAAAGAGTTCATAGCCAGAGTCAGAACATCAATTAGATTTCTTTTTTTAAAAGAAAGAAACATTACAGTGGAATTCTGCTTTCGGAGTGTTCTGTCTAAAAGCTCTAACAATTTAATTTGTCTCCATTTTCTCATCTTTACTACAAGCATTCCAGAGACAGACCTGTTTGGACAGATACAAAAAAAGCAATAGCCCTACGGCATTCCATAAAAAATTCTCTCTATACCTAAACAATCTTTTCTCAAGCATAACTAACTTGTGTATGTGTACTGAAGCAGGTGCATTAATTAACAAATTAATACACAGATGTGTATATATGGACTGATTCTTCAGGGCCCCTCACCCCTCCACACACAGTTTCTATGCAGGAACAGCAATTTATGAGCTGAAGAACAAGCAGATGCAACTGGCATCTACTCAAATATTTAGGCAGAGGCAGGTGTCTGCCATTAGATGCAACTGGCATCTACTCAAATATTTAGACAGAGGCAGGTGTCTGCCATTACATGAATATAACCCACTGTCTTGTCTTACATCGTCAACGGCTAGTAACATTTTCTGGAAGAAGTTATAGAAGTATTGGAAATACCCAGTCATCCCATATTTTTCAATCCAAGCAGCTACAAGGGAACTTTGATTTATCATAATCAAAGGGCACTTTGCTTATGAGAACATATCTAGCCACCTTGGTTACTGTCCCATATTGTTAATCCTTCAAAATGTTTATCCATGTGCATCTACAGCAGCTCTCCTTTTCTCTGTAAATAAACTTTACACAATAAACTAATATCTCAAGCTGGGTTATGAAGCATTTTTTTTTCTGTTCCACATGCAGGGGCTGACTGGCTAATATATTTCCATCACCCTTGAAGTCTTCTAAAGAATAGCTTGCAGGACTAATTGCCTTTTGGGACTACGTCCATTAGGCTCTCCTTTCTTTTCTCTAGCATATCACAGTCTCTTCTTTAACCTCCACTGGTTCATATAACTTAGAGACAACGTGTGTCGCCTCCAGATTTCACATGAAATACATTTATCTGGCACAGACCCACTCATTATGATTCACATCCAGTAACTACACACTGGCAAGGGGGGGCAGAGTGGTGTTTCCCAACTTTTGCAAGTCCTGGCACATGATGACAGGTGACATCAACAACTGCAATTTCTACCTAAGACTTCTGAATAGGACATTGACATGGAAAAAAGAAACAAAAATACCCTGGTCTAAAGCCCTGGTCAGTGCTTATCTAAAAGTGTATGACATCATTAAATAGGTCTGGGTAAAGTCAGTGGCCTGGAGGGAGTACCATTCGTATGGTACCTTTCATTCCATAAAGAACAGTGGGATTCACAGGTAGTTATAAGTACTATGACTATATACATGGTTCATTTATTTCTTTTATTTAAAAAAATTGCCAGAAGATGAAGTTTTTGTCTCTCTAACTACTATCCTGACACATCTTTCTGCAAATCTCAAAATTCTATAGAGTTCTACATCGGTCATCTTTTTTTATTCTTTCACAGAAGTACATATTCACAATTTCCTACATTACTTTTAAGTTGACATTACACAAATCTATCCATCAAAATGGTGCTTTGCGTCAATACATACATGCTTCTCCTCACCAATATACCAGTATTGGAACCCTTCTGTTTCACATCCCATAACTTTTGTTTCCTCCTTCAATCAGTATCCATTATTTATTTTTCTCACCTTCATTATCCTACTTTTTACATGTCTAATCTGGCCACCTAGATCCATGCCATATTAACATCAATTCTAGACTACTGTGATGCACTCTACATAGCTCTCCCCTCAGAATCAACTTCGGGACTCCATTTGGTGCAGAACACCACAACTGGGCTATTATTGGGAACTAGACAATGCATGCATATTATGCCCATTCTACAGTCACTCCATTGGGTACCCATCAGTTACTAGACTCAACTGAAGCTATTGGCTTTCATGTACAAAGCCCTTCATGGCCTAGGTCTCTCATATCTGTGGGATTGCCTCTCCCCCAACATTCTGCCACAATAGCTTTGCTCAAGTCCAACTCCACTTCCTGGGGTGTCAAAATCCAAAGTGGGTGCACCCCACAGTGTCCCCTTCTTCAGCACATCCTACAAGAGTCTCAGAAAAGAGGAGGAGAGGGTTCACAGTGCCTTTCATACTCTCTCCTCCAGCTCTTGTTCCACCCTCTGCCTACTTATATATGTCCTGGCAAATCCCCCTTGACTGCCTTGTGGTTATATAAATTAAAGGCCTGCATATCACATCCAGGGCAAAGCCTGGCACTGTTACTCTACCCAGGGTTTCCAGGATACACAAATACAATGACAACAAGCCAAGCAAGATACAAGAGCAAAATCTACAAACCAGTCCAAAGTCAGGAAGCCAAAGGTTCAGTCCAGGGATCAGAGGAAAAGAGGTTCCAAGGTCCAAGGCCTAGAACCAGTGCAAGGTCTGGGTCTCCAGCTGTGAACGCAAGCAAAAACTAACAAGGACAAAGGCAGCAAGTCAGGATAGAGCAGATGAGCTCTCAAAGACATATGACATACAATACAGCTTCCACACCAAGCCTTGCTCAGCATGTTCTATTTATCTGCCTCAATAGCATACTGATCCTTCAAAGCCCAGGTGATGCTTCTTATCACTGTGTTAATCATTCTTCAGGTGCAAATCCTTACTGCTTCCCTATCAGCTTGTCACTTCTGATCCGATAAAGACTCTGCTCCAAGAATTAACACTGATTTCTGCTGGGCAATCAGGTGGGCACTATGTCTTCTCTCCACAGCTGTCAAGCACTCCCTCCTTCTTCTGTGTTCTGCTGATTCAGGTGAACCCAGTGGCAACTGATGTCCTGAAGTCTGTGTCATTTCTTTCTTCTGCCAGTATGAGCAGCCTGGCTATGAGTGAAAAGTATGCTTGCTTCTCAATGCTTCTCTTGCTGGGCCTGCTTCTCAACTCAGCTGCTCAGGTGGGTACTCCAGCAGTGTGGGGCACAGCTCTTCCATTCCTGCATCCTCGGAGGACGTGGCTGCTGGCTGGCCCATGACAGTGCCTGGTAGTAGTGCCACTGCCAGGCAGTACCACCCCAGACCTCAAATGCTCCATTACCCACCCAGCAGGAAGATGGGCTGGAGGACTGACAGGCAGGGCACTCTGACTAATGTTAACAAAATCAGGAGTCAAGTTCCTCTTACTCCTTAACCATGATAGGCTGCCACCAGACCTACTTCATCCAGGAATGTAAGGCACAGGTCAACCCTGCTTCCTTTAGGACTTTGAGTAGAAACCCAAACCCTCTCCAGTGCAGGAGTTCAACACATATAATATTGGTAGGGCCAAAAATGCAACTAGGAAAAGCCTTCTACAAACCCCAGACAGAAACACACCACACAGGTATGTAACTAAAAGTTTTATTCTAAGGTGCAAAGCAATATCAACACACTATGCACAGAAAACAAAAAAAAAGGGTTTTAATATCTCTAGCTACTTACCTTGGATATTACAGTACCAGTATCTACAGCAATTCTTGAAGCATAAACAAAGCACTCTGCTTACAGCAGTTCAGCAAGGCAGACCACAAAATCTCAGTCTTTTCAACAAAGGTTCAGGGTTTTCCCCAAATGGAAAAATGATAGTACCCAGTAGCAAACCCAGCTACAGGTCTAAAGTTTGCCAAGGAAAAGACTTCATTTTTAACCATTTCTGGGAACACCTGACCCTAGGCACTAATTGGACCTTACAACCAGATTCACCTGGTCCCAATAAAGTCAGGGAGTTTGACATATGTAAATGAAAGCTGAACTGATTAACATTCAGACCCTTGCATGGGAACCCCAACCAGCCTCAGCTGTCCAAGGCCATTCCTAAAAAACAAGAAGTCTTCACGGAGTCAGTGCTAGGCAACCAAGAGCTAATGGTCTACAGGTGGCCTGATCAGCACTTCTTCAGCTCAAGAATGTACAACTAAGCACTGGCTTCTGTAAGGAACTACATACAAATGAACAACTAAAAAAAAAAATAGCCCTCTGTTACTACACTGGGGCTGCAGCCACCCCAGGCTCCTCCAGTGTTTTCCGGTTTGGGATGGTGTCTGGCCCCTTCCTGGTTCCTGGGCCAGTGGGACTCCTCCTCCATAGGCCTCACCCAGCTTGAGGCCTCAAAAGGCCCCTATACTGGCCAGTGCTGGTCCCAGGTCATCCACATTGCCAGCAGCCAGCTTCTGCCCATCTTTTGGACCCTCCTGTGTCTGCCACCCCCTGGGCCCGTCAACAGGGCCTGCTGCCTCTGTGAGCACCAGTGAGGCTGCTTCCATGCTCCCTCCCCAGGCTGCTACTGCCAGGGGAGCCTGCTCTGGGCTCACCATACCTCTTTGTCCTGGCCAGTTCTTTCCCCCATCTTAATGCTACTGTGGCTCTGCATCCCCAGGCCAAGGAGCCATGTGAATGTGGGTAGGGTTCCTTCCTCCCTCCTGAAGTTGCAGCCTCTGGCCTGGTTCCAGGACTCCTGGTGGGTGGGTGAAGCCTCTCCAGCTCCAGTACTGCCACATGTTCCTAGCCCAGAGGGGCTGGTGAGTGCAGGGAGGGCTCCTCCCTCCCTGCCAACTTTGTGATCCTCCAGCCTGGCCCCACAACAGCTGGTGAGTGCTGGGGGGAACAGCCCCAAACAGCTCAACTTATCAGGGCCTTCTGCAAGTGTAACCCTACAAATTGACAAAGTTGACAAAGGTGACAACTGCTTGTACACGTGGCACCCACCTTACAGAATGGCCTGCCTGAAGAGGTCAGGAAGGCTCCCACTTTCCTAGTTTCTCACAAACTATGCAAACCTGAATTATTCAAGAGGGCTTTTTTTACACAGGAAACAGGGCTTTACTATAACAAAGTATTTCAGAAAGATGCTTAGGTAAAGTATTAGGAACTATGGACTTGGCAACTGTATACAGTTCATACTGTCTGTTGCTATAAGTAGGATTTAGGGCTGCCAAATGCCCCCGGCGGGCGGATTTCCCCCCGCTTTCGAGCCCCGCTTTCTGCTCCCGTGGAATCGGGGCCCGGGGAAAACCCCACCCCCGCGTGCGTATCACCCGGAAGTGACGTCGCACACTGGGGGCGGGGCCACGCCATTTGAGGGGAAAACAAAGAGTTTCCCCCTCAAACGCTGCCATTTGAGGGGAAAACTCTTTGTTTTCCCCTCAAATGGCGTGGCCCCGCCCCCAGCGTGCGATGTCACTTCTGGGTGACGCGTGCGCACGTTCCAGACGCCGGCCGGGAGCCCCCTGCTCCCGGCCAAAACATATTTGGCAACCCTAGTAGGATTCCACTATATATATTTTTGTATCCTTTAATACATCATGTTAATACTTATTCTTTGCTTCAGCTAAGAGCAGGTCTCACCTGCCTTATTTCACAGGTATGGAATTTTAATTCAATCCACTGAAGTGAATATAACTTTACTGCCAGTAGGTCACAAAGTAGAATTTTTGCTCACAAGACTCCACAGCTTAAAGGGAGCACTCATTATCTCCTGTTCTGGATGGGATTGCACTCTCCCTAATGAAGCATGTTCATACCTTGGGGGTGCTGCTGGACCTGGGCCTCCTGTATAATAAATGGGTGGCAGCTGTGGATCCCTTTTACCAGCTTTGACCAGTGAGCCAGCTATGGCCCTTCCTGGATGGAAAAGATCTTGCCACTGTGGTGCATGCCCTAGTAGGAGAGGGATTAGATTCGGCAGTGCAGTCTATGTGGGGCTGCCCTTTGAAACTGTCCAGTTGGTACAGAATGCTGCAGCCAGAATGTTGACTAGAGTGGGTCATAGGGACCATACCATCGTAGTCTTGTTCCATCTACACTGGCTTCCAATTTGTTTCTGGCCCAATTCAAAGTCCTGGTATTAATCTTTAAAGCCCTTTATGGCTTGGGGCCAGCATCCCCAAAGGATCCCCTATTCCACTATAAACCTACCTGACCACTCTAGTCATCTTTGAGGCCCCACTTGGGATGCCCTGAGGGTAAATGTGTAGCAACCTTCTTATTATGGCACCATAACTATTACGGGCCTTCTTATTATGGCACAAAAACTTTGGACCTCACTCCCCAAAGAGATTTATCTGTCTCCTTCTGTCATTATCTTCTGCCAGCAGGTGAAACCCCCAATAACTGTTATTGGCCCTCCTCCCTAATAGTGTTATATGAGTCTCTGTGTTTATGTTTTTATCAAAGTGTTTAGTTTATATATAGTTCATTTAAAATGCTTTTTAAAAACTTTTACTTTAAAGGCTTTTTGAAAAAATGAATAACACAACAATAACAAAATATGATAGAACAGAGTTCAATGGCATATAGAAGCAATAAGAGAGTACATAGTACACAAGACAAAAAAATAATATAATGCTATTGCCTTAAATTTCATTGTTGTAAGTCTTTTTGCTTTTTTGTCCTTTTCAATGAATTCCAAAAAAGGGAACTGCCTTTCTGGAAAATCTGATTGGTATATCGGGCTCTCATCTGCAAGAATTTGGTCAGATAATTTATCCATAATAAAGTATGTTTTCATGTTTGCCACCTTGGGGACTCTATTTGGGTGGAAAGGTGGCACAGAAATATTTTAAATAAATAAATATAAGAAAATGTCTTTAACCACTACTTAGGAAACTTTTGACTCTTTGAGATTTCTCCTTTTCTAACTTTTTAACATTGAATGGTCATCCACTATTTTGTTTAGATTCATGGAGATTAAAATAATTGATTACTCCCATTCCTAACCAGTGCTCCCTCTAAGATGTGGAGTCTTGTGAGCAAAAATTCTACTTTAAAGTTGTGAGTGAGCAATTTGGCTACTGCATAAATTAGTCTCCTCTGGAGCCATCCCTCCTAAACTAAGACAAAAATGTGTGAGCCGAAGGCTAAAAACCTGTGAGCTAGCTCACACTAACTCAGCTTAAATGGAACACTGCTCCTAACTTACTCTGGAGTCAAACAGCAGCATTAAGCAGTCTATGGCATGGGATGGCAAAATCACAGCAGACATACTCAAGCCTTATATTAACTATTTCAGTCCCAACCATGAATTTGAAAGGGATGACATTCCTTAGCCCTGTCACTTCCTAACTTTATATTAAGAAAACTGTACAGAAAAAAAATGTTATTGTCCTGGGACCCATTTGATAGTTTCAGTTCCTCAGATGGAACAGCTTAATTCCTTGTATTCATTGGCATGGCATGTGCATGAACTCACATGTTTTTAAACTGCCACCATCTGGTTCTCTATTTGCACATATTTATTCATATATTTATTTAGAGCATTTTAAACCCATCTTTCTCCAAAGAACAGACTTGGCAATTTACAATGGTAAAAATATAATAGAGAATATCAATTCCATTAAAAAATGCAGAGATATTTAGATTTCAGTTCCACATTCCAGATCTTATGTTCCAATAAGATGTTGGATAGACACCGAAATAGTCTTATTCCTGACAGATATGGCTTTACACAGCAGCAGAGTTAAAGTTCATTGAGAAACCTTGAGCATAGGAAGATCAGATGGAGAATGAGCCCTCACACGCTCCCTTCCCCATTTACTCTTCTCATCCGTCATTTTTTTTTTTGTAATCCTCTACCATAATAATCTTGTGGATTATTTTCATTTACTTTACACCACCTAGAGTTACAATGATGCTATCTGGGAAACATAGCTAAGGAGGGCATCATCAAGAATGGGGACATCCTGGTCATTTCAAACAAAGTTTAATTTTTTCACGAAATCTTAGGGCAACTACATGGGACATACTGGGCAAGGCACAAAGTGGAATGCTTCTGTGAACATTTTTCTGGAGCTGCCATGAATAGGGAGATAAATTTTCAACTATTCAGGAAAATACCTTCACTTGTGCCCTTAGTGACCTATGGTTGTCTATGTCACCCATCTGGCAAGTTCAGGAAGTATTAGCTTCCTTTGAACCCTGCTTTCTTTGCTGTTAGTAACATCAGCATATAGTCAACTGTGATTACATAGCAATGCTTTGATATCATGATGCTCTCTACGTGATCCTTATTGGCTGGTACATCTCCAGGAAGGAAAGAAAATCCCAAACTCTTAAAAACACCAAAGCAGAAGCAGTAGAGAAAAGAGTGGCAAGGGACAGCTTTGAAAATAGATGAAAAGACATACATTTAATGGGGCTTCGATTTGTATAAATGTTTCTCTATCTTCCTTCTGAAATGAGTCAATATACAGCACTGCTCTAAATACTGCTGCATGTATTTCAAACACATTTTGCTATGCTTTTCCAGATCTTGTGCTGGCTACAAAACTGAGATGAAGACATTTTGCACAGACAGGTGCATTCTCAGCATCAATCAATCATTCCATAATTAGAAACCTGTCAAGAAGAGCTAAATATATATTCTGGGACTTCAACAGTGCTACAAGCTTAGTGGTTATAAAGGTTACCAGAAAGGATATAATAAAATAGCTGTGTGTATGGATATTGGACATATGAAATGGAAATGCCAGTTTGATTTTGACTATGGGGTACATCTTTTTGGGCTGAAATGGAACAAAATTCTGTTTTGCTGCTGCCAAAATGTATTTGCTAACCCACTTTTAGAAATTTGTGCAAGTATGCCAATTTGTGATCTGTGTTCATGGTGAAATTCACAAATGTGAAATCTGCCTTCTGGCTGCCTATTGTTTTAGGTTCCAATGTGAAGTGCTGATGATTTCCTTAAAGTCCTTTATGGCTGGGGGCCTGCTTGCCTGAAGGTCTATCTCTCCCAATATGAACTCATAAAACAATTGTGATCCTCACAACAGAGCATTCATTCTTTAGGATACAGTCTGTAGTATCCCAGCCACAGATATTTTCTGTTGCTGCCCTTTAGCTGTGGGACAGCCTCCTGGAAGGAGTGCGGCACATACTTTACAGTAAGACAATCAGACTAATAACTGTTTGAGTTATCTGTTTTTAATTGTGTTTTGATCACTTTAAAGATAATTATTTTGTATTATATTGATTTTTGTAAACCCCCCCCCCCCGGTGGAGGCAGGGTCCCCCGCCACCAGGCCCCACCTCTCACCTCTGATCAGCTGGCCAAGAGGAGGAACTACCAGAAGAAAGAGGGAGGCCCAGGAGCACCAGAAGTTATATAATTGTGTTGGAAATGTCATGCAGACACAGTTATGTTTGAGCAAAAACTCTATGGTAGAAGTCATTTTTATCATAGAGTTTTTGCCCAAATACAAGATCATCACCACAGCACCACAGCATGATGACCAGTGCATGTTAGAAGTGATGTTGCCATGTCACCAGCAACATTGCCTGGACCTGCCTCATGCTCCTGGAAAGTCTCCCCAACCCCCGCCAATTGCCAGGAGGGACTTGGAAACTCTTTTCCTGAATGCATGGGGAGGGAGGTATATAAATGCTCCAAACAACAAGCATGAATAGTTTTGATCTACTTTCTGCCTCTCAGAGAGAGATGCCTGTTAAAGACACAGCTGAAGGAGCCCATGTGAGACTCAGGACATGGTGGGGTGTTTGACCAAAGAGTCCTGGAAGCTGCCACAAAGAACCACTTCTGTTTCAGTGGGTTTATTCATGTAGCCCCCTTTGCCATTTAAGCAGCAGCAGTCTAACTGAGTGCTTGCATCTATGCTCTGCAATGACTTTCTTCACTAGTGGTTCTAACAGTGTCTTCCTTTGAGAGTCAAAGTAGCAGCAGCAGCTAGGTCTGAGAGACTGACTCAGGCACTTCCTGGTGACACAGACTAAAATTCTACACAGTGCATTATCCTTGAGTCAAACTACCAAGACCTAGCCTGTGGTGCAGTAGGGACACAACTGCCTGAAAGGGTGCTATTTTTGTTCCATTTTGTATATGGCATTAAATATATTGTGAAAGGATTCTGTTACATTAGTATATTTTATAAAGTGTCATTTGTTCATCCTGCATACTGTAGTGAACTATGCCATGAAGACTTTGCAACTCTAAAATAATGTTTTAATAGTTTATGCAATGCTTGGCAGTCTTTGTACAAAAAATGGTTACAAGAAAAATACAATAAGGAAAGATGAAGAGGTGGAGGCCACTAAACTCCCATACATGGGGTGGAAGGGGAAAAAATGGGGGCAATCATGTTCCAGCACATAAAAATCCAGCTATACCGCTGTAAAAAAGGGCCTAACACAGTGGTAGAATACAGTCTGGTGGAGTTTTAACTCCTATATGCTTCTTTTGTGTTATATATTTGGAGGATACTTTGTTATATGTTTTCCTTTAATTTCTATAACTTTCCTTTCATTTCTACAACTGATTATCACTTTTATATATAAGAGTAATGGAAAAGGTAACTATAACCATGTTAGGTTAATATAGAAGTAATGTGTTCAAATTTAAGTCAACTACTAAGCTTTATGTAGCCTATGAAATTTTGAGAATGAGAGTGTTACTTGAGTTCTCACCTCCCTATCCACTGTAAAAAGAAAACCAGAATAAATTTCCCAGGCCAGGATTCCCAGGGATGCAGCGGGTTTAGGGTGGGGTGTGTGCGTGTGTTTGTTTGTTTTTAGTTTAGTGCCTTTTGGGCCACACATTTTCATTGTTTCTTCAACTATTCATTGCCCCATTGTTAGCTATGATTATATTTTGAAGGCAATCGTGTACGCAATGACACTTTCCCAACATTAAAATATAAGCTGATTTCAACTTAACCTATTCTGCATTTTAGCAATAGTTGGTGGGGATGTGTCATGGACCAGCCAAGCCCAGCAGAGCAAAGAGACACAGAAGACTCCTCTGAGGAAGAGGCAGCCAGCAGATCTGACCCCAACCTACAGCCAGCAGCAGAGGTGCTGCAGGAGGAGGCAGACTTTGAGGGCCAGACATAGGTCCTGAACCAGGAACCAGCACACTGGCCTCTCAGCCCTGAGTGTCAAGCTAGGGCCTCGGTTGCCAAATATTTCCTGTTTCTTACACTCATGTTGTGTTGCATTAGGGGTTTATGGTCCCACATTTCATTATTCTGTTGGTTGTGTTATGGATTCACATGTATTCTTATTCAGTTCCTATGTTGCATACAACCTTGCTCTTCGTCATTGCTGTTTATAATCTCTGCTGGGAACTGGGAGGGGGGAGTGAATGTGTACGGCTGTCTGCTTTGCTTGGTTAGTGCCAGCTCATAACAGTTCTCATGCAGGGGCCTCTCAAGTGTGTTGGGAAGTATATGATCTCATCATTCTGTGTGACCTTGTAGTCTGGGGAGCTTCTAGATAATGTAACTGTTAGCTTGCAGGTGTTAGGGGAGGTTGCAAGGGCAGGAGCAGACGTGTGGTGGGCCGAATGGGAGCAATGATTGGTCTCTTGGCATATATGGAATTTCTTGTTTTCAGTATATTGGCAGAACTGGCATCTGGGACCCAGTTCCGACACAGAAGCTGTCTATGCTTGGAACCTCTCTACCTCTTAATAAACAAATCTTGCTGCTACAAGAGTGTTTGTGAGAGTGATTGCATCCAGGACTTGACATTGGGCTGGCAACAGAGAGCTAGCTGCCAGTCAGTTCACTCCCCCCCCCCATCATCAGAGCCTTGGCAACACCATCAGAGGAAGATGAGGAGAGACCTTCAAGACAGAAGGTGCAGTGCCCGCCTAGCAGCACAGCACCAGCCCAGCACAAACAATGAGGATGAGTGCTTGCAGGAGAAGGACTGAGGCAGCCAGCATGTGCATGATGCACAACAGGCTGTTGAACAACATGATGCTTAAAAGCAACAGAGACGGGAGTGGCTGTGTGGAAGCAACTTGTCTGCTAGCTACTGACCTTGCTGCCTGTGATCTGGATAGATTTCATCATCTCTGACCCTGACAAACTCTGATGCCTAGAAACTGCCTCCATTTGCCAGCCTGTGTGCCAGCAATCAGGACAGGAGGTCACTGTGACACATCATCTCAGGATAATATTCAGCATCTTCACACCTGTTAATCATGTATAAATAGCTGTTCTAATTTATATGTGATAATAATTGATCATGCCATACCTAATTTTAAATATCCTCCAAGAAAGCAAGAAAAATCAAACTTGATATTAGGAATGGGCACAAATTTAAAAAGGGCTGTTTGGTTTGGGGTTTGGGGTGGACCACAAACCGAATGCTGAACCAAAAGGACCCAAACAGGCCCTGCCCAAACCAGTCCAGAAAGTTTGGTTTCCCCTTTCTCCCACTATGGCTTGCCATGGCTGGGAGAAAGGGGGTGGGGACCGCCCTGGGACTTCCCTGCCACCTTTCTCCCAGCTGTGGCTCATTGGAGACTGGAGAAAGGAGGGGATAATCCAAGAAGGGTTAAATGGCTGCCTTTGAAAGGGGGAAGGAAAACCGAAATGTTAAATGTCAAATGTTAAATGACTGGTTGTTAAATGGATTGCAGCCATTTAAAACTAACAACTGACCAGTGGACCAACTGAGCTGTTAGGTTTAAAAGGGAGAAGGGGGAAGCAAAGGTGAGAAGCAAAACTGAAGGGTTAAATGGCTGCCAGCCAGCCATTTAAACCTAACAGCTGACCAATGGAGCCCGCACTGCTTCGCTGATAGGTTTAAATGACTGGCTTCAAACAGCCAAACCAAATCAGCCAAAAGTTGGGGAAATGCTTGGGGAAAGTGCCTACCCTGAACATTGTTTCCCAATCTCTGAACCCGGCCAAGTTTGTGCAGAATTTTGGCTTGTGAGCCAGTTAGTGGTCATCCCTACTTTATATATTTATAGGTATCTAAAGCAGACCCAGTAAAATTTATCCATGTTATGGTCTTCAATGAATTTTTATTCAGTTTTATGCCAGGTCCCCTGACCCCCAGCTTGCAGTTCAATTAAATATGACTCTAAAAGGCAATTTTAGATTTTTTTAAAAAAATGTTATTCTTTCCAAATTTGGGGAACTAACAATTTTTTTAAAATTCATGAATATGGAAGTGTTGAATAAGCTGCAATAGTTGTTCATAGCTTTCTGAGTTTATACCACTGAGAATTTCTCTTGGATAGAAAAAAAAGCTTACAATGGATTTGTGGCTGGTATTTGATTCTGGGAAACGTTTTCCTCTTGAGTAATCGGTGGCTCTATTGTTGAATGCACAGGGTGAAAGTTGGTTAAAGCAACAGGCACAAAGGGAAGTGTAAAGAATTCAGTTGAACTGCGGGAGTTATTAAACACAAGGGGAAGCTATCTGCTTAATTGTAACTCCTCTTAACGGGCAATATCAATGATTAGATCAGGCCAAAGGCCCATCCAGTCACCCCTGAATGGCCATAAATCTATGCAAAAGGTACCATAAAACCTGATGGACAAAGAAAGTGAAAGTGGCATGCAGTGTAGAGGGAGATTAACCTCCGAACATGGCTGTGAAAAAATTGCAAAGAAACAGATGGGTGGAGAATCAGCCAGTGTCTGTAGTTCCCAGCCTTGGGACCCGACAATCTTCTAAACCCTGGATATGCCCCAAGCTGCAGTATATTGGCAAACAATCCTACTGCCTGCATGTGGAGTCAAATTAGCTGAAGACAAATCGAGCCTGGGGTACCATTATGGTACAAGAGGAAGGATGGTGGTATGCCATTCTGATGTCTGTTTTATAACTGGTGGAAGCTGGTCCCTGGACTCGATTGTACTGTTTAGATCTAGGTGAGAACTGGCATATGAACTATAGTGTATAGTGTAGTTGTTTGTCCATGTGTCACCTTCTGGCTGGGGATGTGTTCAAGGCAGCAGGATGGGGTGGGGAATGGTGCCACAATCAATAGAGTTTGGGGTAGGGGAGATATAGTGGTGGGAGAAAAACAGGCCTTGTAAGGGGAAGGGCAGCAGACATTTACATGCTGTTGCCCCCTTCCAGCCAGGGTGATGCTGGTGACCATATCAGCATCCTGCTGTGCCACAGCATCTTGCGTCTAAATGTCAAAGTCACAAGCAAAACAGTGAACATCCAGGATTTAGTTCTGGATGAGAGGGCTGGCTTGGCATGTACCACTGACCCCTGGCTGGTGGAAGCAGGAGAAGTTAAGCTCTCCCAGCTATGACCCTTCTGGGTACTCAGATACGCATCAGCATAGGTCTGGCGGGCAGGGAGGTGGAGTAACTGCAGTCTACCAGGATTGTGTCTCCCTGGCTCAATGCCCTGTCCAGGACTCTGCTGGTTTTGTGAGTGTGTAGCTAGTGTTAGGGGTGCAAGACAGGATTAGGATTCAGTTGGTGTACTAACCACTGCACTGTCCAACCATCTCCCTGACTGAGACTTTGGAGGTGATCTCATAAGGTAGTGTTGAGGGCTTCTAGGCTGGTTGTTTTGGGAAACTTCAGCAACTATGCCAAGGCTACCTTGTCAGGAGCAGATCAGGATGTGATAGTCTCCATGACAACCATGGGCCTGTCTCAGATACTGTGCCGATCACATTCTTGATCTGGTGTTATGTTTTAGGCAGGAAGAAGGTGATCTGAAGGTAGGGAGATCGAAAACAGATCACTATTTGCTGTGGTTTAGACTTACAGGGATACCAAGATGTCAGACTCTGGTGTTGGTCTAGAGTCCAGGGCTGTCTCCAAGGTTTCTTTAGTAGGGTTTGCCCTGGGGGAAGAACCTCAGAAAAGAGTGAAGAGGGGAGTTCATTCAGCACCCACTCCTACCAATAACCTCTCACTTAGATGAGATCTGGCCCTTCCTCCCTGGTTTTCCCAGAGTTCACCTTTTAAAGGACTGCCTGAGGAACGGACAACTCTGGTCTTACCCACTCCCTCTAGCTTGGGGAATGAGCCTATGGGAGGCACAGATCCTGGCCCCAATGGGAAGCTGCCTGCCTGGGATCCCATTTTCCCTGCCTTGTTGAGCTGGGCCATGTGTGTCATAAAATGTAATGCCAGGTAGCGGAGATATAAACTTTATAGAGGACACAAACACTATTAAAGGGTTTTTTTGCTTAAAATATTAGCACTCTTGCAATATTTTGTTTATTTAACAGTGACTGATAACTGACACCTCTTGCTCTGAATTACTGCATCAAAATGTCTGTGCTGTTGCAATCCCGAGTACACTGTTCAAGTGTGTATCTGTAAGCTGCAAACCTACTTTTGATTTATTGACATTCACTACAGAAATCTCATGTTCAGAGTTCTGAGCCTAGGACCCAGGGGGAAACATGAAATGGCTGGGCACTGCAAGCATTTGAACATAGGTTGCTTCATGTGCTGTTCAAGAACATGAGAAAGCATCCTGACACAGACTGAGGGCCATGTGTTTGTATACAAAACTATAGACTTCCACAGAGAAATAACTGCAACTTCCTACAAAGGAAATGTGCTGGGTAAACTTGGTCCGCACACACATACACACACTGCGTCTAATCCAACTCACTGGCTTGTTGTTATTCTCCTCTAAAATAGTTCACATTGCTTTCTTACTAAGAAAGACTGGATCATGAGTCCACGAATACAGTGAAAAGGGGGAGGGAACCCAGTTGCACCCAGGATAGCCACAACATAACAAGCCCAACACAACACACACACTGTAGCAAGGCACACAAAAGCTCATGCCTTGGATAATATTTTGTTGGTCTTAAAGATTTCTCCTGTTTGTATTTGTATTTCTCCTGTGTGATTGAGGCAGCCAAGCCAAGCAAGCTCTCCCTCCCTCCCTTCGGAGAGGAACCTCAACCAATTGTCTCCTGTGCAATTGAGGCAGCCTAGTTAGGAATCAAACTCTGGCTCAGTCCTTCCCTCTGCCTGGGAAGCAAGCTCTGCCTCAGCTAGTGTAGGGAGCAGAAGCTTGCCTATCTATCTCTCCTGTGTGATTGAGTCTGGCAAAGCAAGCTATGACGCAGCAACAGCAGCAGAACTGGAAGAAGAAGCGGGAGACAGCCAGTTCTACTGTGGGCCTAATAGAAGCCCTCCGGGGGCCTAATCCAACCCACGGGCTGCATGTTTGACACCCCTGCCTTATAGGGCTTCTCCTCGGGCCCCTGATGGCTAAGGAGGTCACTGCAGCCTGCTCTGCCCTTCCAAAGAAGCCTTCCTGGCTCCCACAACAGATGAGAACTATCGCTTGTAGTGGGTTCAGCTGCTCTTCTGTCTCCCATGTTGCCTTGTGCCTCTGCTGCTGGCCCTTGGGGGTTGGCTGATGGATGTTGTAGTGAGTGGGGAATTTGCTCCTGCAGCATCACAGTGGGCTTCTGTGATCGTCCTTGGACAGTTCCCTTTGCATTGTCTGGAGGCCTCCACCTCCTTGGAAGGAAGTGCAGAGGTGGGAAGTCTGACCCTGGACACAAGCTTCCGCAGGGGTGTGGATCAATTAAGAACATCCTCCCCTGTAGCCTGATGGATTTCATTGGTTTTCAGATGGAATTAAGGGGGTTTCCTGTTGATATGCTTGGTGCTCCTGTCAATGCCTTGGTTGACCTCTGGAATGAGGAAATTACCCAGGCAATTGACACAATCACTCTAGGCACCCCCCTCTTAGGTCTAATAGGCCTTGCTTTACTGAGGGGCTGTGGGTGATGAAAAGACAGGAAGAGGACTAGAGCAACGGTGGAGAAAGAATTGGGACAAATCTGAACAGGCATGCGCTAGAGCTCATTTTAAAGCCTACTCTGTTACAGTGATGGTGGGAAAGAAACAATATTTCCCTGCTACTATTGTATTTGCACAGTGTAGACCTGTGGAAGTCTTCCATGTGGTCAGAAGCCTATTGGTTTCTGGCCTACAAGAGGAGATGTACTGCTCTGCAGCCTGCTGCAATCAATTTGCTAAGCATTTTGTGGATAAAATCTCTCACATCCATTCTGACTTGAACTCTTCATTAGCAGTGACAGTATCAGATGGTCCCAGGGTGCCAATTTGTCCACTTATGTGGGATACCTTTGTGCTGTCTGAGGATGCATGTGAACAGGATTTTTGGAAGTTTGAGACCTACCACCAGCTTGTATATGACCCTCGCCCCTCCTGCTTGCTTAAGTCTGCTGGGGGGGGGGGGCGGTGAGAGAAGACTGGCAAATTAGGTCTGAGAGACTGCACATGTCTCCCTGAGAAAGGGGGGTGGTTACCCCTGCCTTGAAGTGGGCAGTCATGCAGCCACTCCTAAAGAAACCTACTCTGGACCCAGGAGATTTGAATAGCTACCATCCCATCTCAGATGTACATTTCTTGAGCCAGGTGATTGAATGAGTGGTCACTGGGTAACTTCAGGGATTCCTGAATGAAGAGGACAGTTTTGATCCACTCCAATCTGGTTTTAGGCAGGTTATAGGACTGAAATGGCCTTGGTCACTCAGATGGATGACCTGTGCTGGGGGACGGATGACAGGTGGGGTTCTCCTGAACCTCTTGGCAGCTTTCAGTACTATTGATCATGGTATCCTTCTGAGATGACTTTTGGGAAGCACTGTTCTGCAATTGTCCTGGTCCTACCTCAAAGGTAGGTTTCAGAGTGTTGTTTTTAATGATGAAACATTTTAATGGTTTATAGTTACCACCACGAGAACCTAGGTGGCATAGAATTGTTTTAAAAAATTAAAATGTGAAAGCAGAAGAAAATCTATCATCAGGCATAAAACTGGCTAGTGGTTTTTAAATTTAATAACAACAACAACAACAACATTTACTTGAATATAAATGATAGGTACTTATCCTGTTAAAATACTCCCCTCCCTGTTAAGTAACCAGCAAATAGCAAAACAACTGTAAACTGTTGTATGCAGTCTTTGGGGGAGGAATCATAAACAGTGCAAGCCAAAATTATGCCACCTACCTTGAGTCCAAACATGCCAAAGCAATGATATAGAAGTAAGCAGCATGCCTGAAAAAAGGCTATAAGGCCATATCATCATTGTTATAAAGCTAGCTGTTAGCTGTTGGCCTTTTAGTGTCTCTTGTAGTCAATCGTTACTGAAATCCTTCCAATAATCCACCAGCCCTTAATAATGAGTTACAAATAGCACCTTTATAGAAAATGTGTCCTTCATAAACTGAAAATAATGAATATGTATTTTCCCTTCTTTTCCCATTTTCCATCTGCAGAGAACATATGCTGTGCACAATCATTCCAGAAGATCAGAACAAGGGCTAAAGAACACAAGCTATAAAATATGCAGGCTGTGTCCTTGCCCAGGGAGCCACATGCCTAACTGGAGGTGGAAAAGCCACCTCCCTGTTAATGAGGGTTTAATTAATTGTCAGCTTGGCTCAGTCATTAGGGCTCTCACCTTTGGTCCAGAATGTCATGGTTTCTAGGCTTACATCGGGGTCTGAACTCATCACCAATGCTGACAGTGCAATGTACCATTCAAGGTTCTGACCTTCGTAAAACATGTTTTAACTATGAGGTTCTTATTTTGGTCTCCAGTGGCAACTCCAGCTGGTAGATAAAATGGTGCTGGCTGGCACTTTTCAGAGAGCATGCAGATAGAGCCAAGTGCGCTCTCTCTCTCTCTCTCTCTCTCTCTCTCTCTCTCTCTCTCTCTCTCTCTCCCCCAATAAATAAATAATAAAACAACCCGTCCAATTTTACTTACTAAAGTATCTTTTAACAACCCAATAAAAGCTTGTATTGTGTGGCAAAACAGCATATGAAAATGCAAGTACAGTACCATTATATTTGGTTACAAAAGACCCAGGTTCAAATTCCCCTCTCAGCCATGAAAGGGTAGCCTCGAAGGAAGTCATTGTCTCTCAAACCTGTTTATTTATTATTCATTGACTCCCATATCTATGCACAAGGGCTCATGTGTGTTCTCAATAGCATGATAGCACTGTCTGAAGAAACATACTAAGGGAATGTCCTGTAGCTACTATTGCTGGCTAAGCGCCGTAACAATAAAATTCATTCATTCATTCCTGTAGCTACTTCCATAAGCAGGGATCTCTGCGTCTGCAGAATGCCCTGTAGACAAGCTGCTGTTGCATCTGGTACATACATTTCTGCACTTATATGAAGTACCAGTTTGAAATGCTTCCTTTTTAGTACCCCTAGAGCAACTGCTCAGATTTCTCTCAAGAACTTCAATCTAAGAGTAATTACAAGGATATTGGGCAAAATGACCATCCTACTTACATATGGCGGTGGTTTTTATTGTTCAGCCACACAGTCGAGTCCGACTCTTCGCGACCCCATGGACCAGATCACGCCAGGCCTTCCTGTCTTCCGCCGTCCTCTGAAGTTTGCTCAACTTCATGTTCGTTGCATCTAAGACACTGTCTAACCATCTCATCCTTTGCTGTCCCCATCTTCTTTGACCTTCAATCTTTCCCAGCATCAGGGTCTTCTCCAGTGAATGCTCCCTTCTCATTTGGTGGCCAAAGTATTTGAGCTTCAGTTTCATTATCTGGCCTTCCAGGGAACAGTCAGGGTTGATTTCTTTTAGGATTCACTGATTTGATCTTCTTGCAGTCCAAGGGACTCTCAAGAGTCTTCTCCAGCACCATAATTCAAAAGAATCTATTCTTCAGCGCTCGGCCTTCCTTATAGTCCAACTCTCGCAGCCATACATGACTACTGGGAATACCATTGCTTTGACCATGCGGACTTTTGTTGGCAGGGTGATGTCTCTACTTTTTATCATGCTGTTTAGGTTTGCCATCACTTACCTCCCAAGGAGCAGGCGTCTTTTAATTTCATGGCTGCTGTCACAGTGTGCGGTGATCTGGGATCCCAGGAACATGAAGTCTGTCACTACTTCCATGACTTCCCCTTCTATTTGCCAAGGAGTGATGGGGCCAGATGGCATGATCTTAGTTTTTTTGATGTTGAGCTTCAAGCCCACTTTTGCGCTCTCCTCTTTTACTTTGAGCAAGAGGCTCTTTAGGAAATGATGAACCTGCAAGAGAGTCAGCTTGATGTAGTGGTTAAGAGTGGCAGACTCTAATCTGGAGAACTGGGTTTGATTCTCCATTCCTCCACATGCAGCCTGCTGGGTGACCTTGGGTCAGTCACAGCTCTCTCAGAACTCTCTCAGCCACTCCGAGACTCCTTCGGGTAGCAAAGAGCAGGGTATAAAATCAGTTGTTCTTCATATGTGAACCACTCTTTATTATTTAAATCTGGGGAACCAAATGCCCCCCCCCTCAGGATACTTTCATGATGACAGCAGAAAGAAGCCAGCTGTACAGACCACACCACCCACATAGAGTCCATAGTGTCACTGTCTGTCATATGGTGCTGAAAGGGCCCAGGACAGATCCCTCACCATACGGTCTCTGAAAGCAGCACACTGGAGATCAGCATTTCCCAGCCTGTGGGTCACAAAGCCTGAGAAAGTGGGTCTCAGGCTTTTGCAGTTTTAATGATTTGTGAATGCTCTGTTTCTTTGAGTGATCTCCGTACCAAGTAGATTTTGACCTGTCCAAAAGGTTGGGGACCACTGATGTAGATGATGTCCCAACTTTGTTGCAGCATTAACTGAAGCAATGAAAAATCTTTTCAGCCGGTGACTTTCAGCCAAAAACTTTGTGATTTGTTGTTCTGAACTTCATTTCTGTATCATGAATGATGGGCCGTCATGTTGATTTGTAGAGCGAATAATCCTGAATTGCATTCTACCAGTTAGCTTCCTCCACTTAGTGAGCAAAGGAAAGACCTGTATAAAATGGATGAGTACATAACATTTAGTATGGAAGACGTTTCTGGATGACAGCTTTAAGAATATAGTACAGCAAGAGAATAGGCAGCTCTCTTTGTTTGGCTTCTGGTTTATATCAGGGTAAATAAAATGTCTTACACTCCTCTATATAAATTTAATTGGATTGATTTCTAAGATACTGCATCCCTTTCCATTTAGTATGCCAGACCTAGTGCTCTACTACCATAAAGACATTGAAAAGATGCCATCCAGCTTTATGAAATAATAAATATTAATTTTAAGGAAGCTTTCTTCACTGAGGTGGATTTTTATTTTTCAATAAATCATTGCAAGTTTTTAGATAATTTTTTACAGTCTGAAAGGGCTGGAAAGATAAATTAAATTGTTGTGAATTTTTTGCCATTTTTCCTGGCAGCACAACTTTTCACAGGAAGGTGCAAACAGAGTTATATCTAGGGGTGTGCACCAGAAAAATAGGGATTTTTCAGATTTGGATATATTGCTCCCCCCCCAAAAAAAATTGGGATTCCTGAAAAAAAACAGATTCCAATACTTGTATGGTATTTGGATTCGTTCCCCCCCCCCCCGAAATATCGAATTTTTTCAGCTCCATTATACCCTATGGAACCATTATAGTTAATGGGGAAACTATCTGGTGGTATCCAGGGTCTTGGGGGCCTGTGGTTTGAGGTATAGGCACCATATCTTCAGTGCGATGTATGGTGCTTCTCCTCCAAAGACCCCCCAAGTTTCAAAAAGATTGGACCAGGGGGTCCAATTCCATGGACCCCCAAAGACGGTGCCCCATCCTCCATTGTTTCCAATGGCGGGGGGGGGTCAGCAAAAAAACCCCCCAGAGAGTCTCCACAGTAGAAACTGAAGAGGTGGAGGATTTTTCCAAGCCCAGCAGAACCAGTGCATATACAGAGTGCTCCACAGAACCAGTGCATGTACAGAGTGCCCAGCAGAATCAGTGCCACTGTGGCAATGCCAGTTCAACAGATTCAAGTGGGGGGGGGGTACAAGCACAGCACAGATAGTGCATGTACAGAGTGCCCATCAGAACCAGTGCATGTACAGAGCACCCAAAGAAGGTGCCCCCATCCTCCACTGTTTTCAATTGAGGGGGGAAAGAAAGCATTTAAGGGAAGGCACTAGATTTTGCTGGGCACTAGTACATTCCACTGGTACCACTCAGCACTCTGTATATGCACTGGTGATGCTGGGCTTGGAACCCTCCTTGCTTTGATTTGTTGAGCTGGTATTGAAGAAGAAGAAGAGAAAGAAGAGATTGGATTTATACCCCGCCCTTCACTACCCAAAGGTGTCTCAGAGTGGCTTACAAACTCCTTTCCCTTCCCCTCCCCACAACAGACACCCTGTGAGGTAGGTGGGGCTGAGAGAGAGCTCTTGACAGAAACTGCTCTTTTTCAAGGACAGCTCTTATCAGAACTACGGCTTGCCCAAGGTCGTCCAGCCAGGTGCAAGTGGAGGAGTGGGGAATCAAACCCGGTTCTCCCAGATTAGAGTCCATGCACTTAACCACTACACCAAACTGGCTCTCCGCTATAGCAAACTTGCTATAGTGGCATTGGTTCTGCTAAGCACTGTATAGATGCACTGGTTCTGCAGGGCACTCTGTATGTGTACTGGCTGTGCTAGGTTTGCAGCCTCCCTTTTGCTTTGATTTGTTGAGCTGACATTGCCACAGTGGCACTGGTTCTGCATAAATGCCCCCTGCCTTCAGTTTCTATTTGACATTGGTCCCTGCTTTTTTGCTGTTTTTCCTCCTCCATTTGGAAATAATGGAAGATGAGGGCACCTTCTTTGCGGGCTCATAGAATTGGACCCCGTGGTCCAATCTTTTTGAAACTTTGGGGTCTTTTGAGTAGAGGCACCAGAAGCTACACTGAAAATTTGGTACATCTACCTCCAAAAATGCCCCCCCAGGCCCTGCGTACCCCCAGATTGATTCACCATTATATCCTATGGGAATCATCACCTATAATGGTCCCCATAGCCTATAATAGAGTCAAAAGCATTTAAAGGTGTTGCGGTCCCTTTAAATGCATTCATGAATCTGTAGCCATTGTGGGTTTGTGGTGCACTCTCTCTAAACACTGTTTAATTGTGGCTATCCTGTTTTTCCAGATAATCCTGATTTTATTTTATTTTTTTTGGTATTATCTGGGATTGGCTATACTTGATAGCCAAAAACAACCCCCTTCTATATCTTGCTGAAAGGAAAGTCGATAAATACTGATAAGGTTTTTTCAAGCTATTTTTTTTCAGCTCAGATAGAGCCAAATGTACACCCCTACTTACCTCCAATGGAAGTTACACAACAATAAAATATTAACCTCACTATAATGAGCTCTTACAACTTTACTGTGTATCTCAAGGCACTGACTATATTTTCCAAAGCTACAATCTGAAGGAATGCTTTAAGTGATTTTCCCCCTCCTGTTCTCTTTGAGAGATGTTACACACAGAATGCTTTTGCAGGAGTGTTTCTACCTCAGTAATGTTTCCCCTGGTTGATGGTGGCTCTAGGTGGGCTATTTCCCAAACTTGCACCTATAATCTTTTTGGCTGGAGCTATCACGGATGGACAGGTTTCCATGCTGCTGAGGCACAGCCACTCTTTCTTGTCCCATGTGCACTCAACAGCAAGCCCTCATTTACTGCTACGTAATGTGTGAAAAGGCCTGCCTTGAATGCTTTGGTAGAGCCATATCCCTAACAGAGTGAATATGTAACCCTATTCAGTCAAGGGAGGCATGCAGAGATCTGAACATTCCTGACTTGTTCTTTTTTCTCTTCTCCACATTTCTTGGCACTTCCTTAAACTTGTTTAGATTTTGTCACTATTGCCAGAGAAAGGGATGACAAAAAGAGAAAGAAGTTGCATTTTATGTGACCACAGGATTACTGAGTTGGAGAAGGGAACTGTCAAATAGTGGGTTCCATGGATGAACAGACCCCCAAGTATAGTGATCAGCTCTCTTTATTAGTGATTTCTGCAAGGGTGAGAAGGACTGAAAATCCCTGGCAGAAGCCTGGTTTTTAAACCTGCAAGACACCACACCCCAAACACACCCAATGATAGGCTATTACAATTACATGGTTTATCTATTGGTCCATTCTAGGATCCTAGCCAGCTATTGTTTGTGGATGCAAACTCAACCCAACCCCAGGGCTGGTTGAGGCTGACTCATCCTTAGTATACAACAGGAACCAAAGTCCATTCAGCTCCCATCTGCCATTGAAGGGCATGCCATCCACACAATGCCGCCTCATGGATCAATCTGTGTAATCCAAACACAAGAGTCCTAGAGGACCAGCTTAAGTGTCCTGGACAGTAAATAACTACAAGGAGGTCAGATAAGTGAATCAGGTTACACACTATGAAGGAATGGGAGTAATAAAGTAATGGGGGAGGGTAGACACAATTCACTATGCTGTGAGGAAAATTGTTCCTAGTCCCATATGTTTCAAGTATACATAGATCTTGGGTATTGTTAGTGTAATATAGTTGCCAAGAGCCTGAGCTACAACTCAGAAAATGGGTTTGAATCTCTCCTATGCCATGAACTTGTGGCTTTAGGAAACGATTCCCATTGTCAGCCTCAGCTCTCAGCACTACAATATGGGAATAATAGTGTGAGTCCGTACTTGTCTTACAGGACTATTGTAAGGATTACTACAAAAAAATGTGTCTTTTGGTTACTTAAAACATTATAAAATGATACAGATTTTTATCTATCTGACAGTGAAAGCAGTTATGTCCTATGTAATTCCTTGAGAAGATGTTATAGGAAGGGCTGCTTGTATGCCAGAACGTCATAAGTACTTGGTTGACTTTCAGCAAGTGTTCAGATTCCACTGAGTACAATGAAGCCTGCAAATGACCTTAAATTATATTCTGAGTCAAGCTGCTTTCTTGACCCATAGCCTGGTTTTTACTGTTTGTAACACTGCATCTGCTTAATATGAAACATGCAACACCTGTTTAATGAGACAAGCATGGACTCGCAAAGCTTCATGAATTCTAACAGTTTTTAACTTGCAGTTATGCAAGGGAAATTTCCATGGCAACCCAGTTTCTTGACCTTCTCAACTGAATTCATAGGAGTGCGATCAGCAGTAGCTTTGTCAGAGAATAGACTGGAGGACCATCTGTTGCAGCAAATGACTGCCCCATCTGGCCAGTGGCTGCTTCTGCTTTTTCTCCTTCCTACTCCCTTGTGACCAGGAAAGGGGAAGAATGGATAAATGTGGCCCTTTGAGTAACCTGCCAACAGCATAAACTGGAATGGACATTTTACAGCTCTGGAGAATGAAGTGAGCTTGTTTTCCCTCAGGCTTGCATTAAATAGATAAGCCACAGAATGTAATTAGAAAGTATAATCGTATATAATATCGTAGCTTGCAATTACAGTTACAAGATTTTATATGTAGCTAGCCTGATACCTGTGCTTCGCGACGGTATTTAAGTTTCGTAAATCCAGTTATAATACAGATGGTGTGAAATTTGAAATGTGACATTTGTTGTAGGAATTCTAACGGAGAAGATTGTAGTATAAGAAATGAAGTGAGACATACATCCTTTTCCCCCCTCTACTGAAGGACCTCTCTGTAGACCACATGGGTTGTTCTGCCCTCAGGTGCTAGGATCACCAGGCTGCTTGATGAGCTCACTCTGGAGCAGGCCACATAGAACTGTCCATTTAAGAAGCAGTCATCTGTTAAGTCAACTCCTGCTACCTTCCACGAAAGTGATGGCCTCTCCACTTGTGTTCCTGTGTAAGCATCCCACCTCCTCTCCTACACCTGACAGGCAGCTGCCTGTCCAGTGTAGGATGGGGAGGGAGAGGAGTATTAGAAGCCACTGTGGAGGCAGAGCTAGCAGAATCACTAAGGCGTTACTGCTGGGGCAGACTCCCTTGTGCTTTTAAGCACCCTGCAACCACTGCTGCACCTGACAGACAACCGTCTGTTAGATGTAGGAGGTGGTGGTAGTGTGTTGGAAGCCACCCCACCTTCTCTCTTACACTGGACAGGCAGCTCCAGTGTAAGAGGGGGAGGGGGAGGAGTATTAGAAGCCACAGTGAAGGTGGGGCTGGACCTGACAGACAACCACCTGTTAGGTGTAGGAGGTGGGGGAGTGTGTTGGAAGCCACCCCGCCACCTCTCCTACACCTGACAGACCTCTCCTACACCTGTCCAGTGTAGGGGGGGGAGGAGTATTAAAAATCATAATGGAGGTGGGGCTGCACCTAACAGACAACCGCCTGTTAGGTGTAGGAGGTGGGGGGAGTGTTTTGGAAGCCATCCCACCTCCTCTCCTACACCTGACAGGCAGCTGCCTGTCCAGTGTAGGAGGGGGAGGGGGAGCAGTATTAGAAACCACTGTGAAGGAAGTGTCTGGTATCAACAGAAGATACACAAAAAATCAAGAAGGTCAGCAAAATAGAAAAACATCAAGAAAGACAAGATAATAAATTATTGATGTTACAAATGGAAAAATCTAATTTAACTCTTCGATTTCAAGGCATAAAAGAGGCAGAAAAAGAAAATCTCAGGAGTATACTGGCGAGTGCTTTGGCACCACTGACCGGCAGGGAAGCGGATAAATTAAGTGAAGAGATAGATTTGGCTTACAGAGCCTACTCCAACTTTACAAAGAAGAATAACCTGCCAGCAGAAGCGGTAGTCAAGTTTACCAAGCAGCGTACCAGAGATCAAATTTTGAGAGCGACATCAGCTACACCTTTGATGATTGGAGAGCAAACTATAAGAATTTTGAAAGATGTTCCATTTGAAATTCAAATGAAGCGGAAAGCCTATAAAGGACTGACCATATTCTTGAGAAACCATCAAATCAATTACAGATGGTTGATTCCAGAAGGACTTATTTTCAAATTTGAAGAGAAAAGAGAGAAGATTGACTCCATTTTCAAAGCTCAAGACTTTTTGAAGAGGCATGCCAGTTCAGAGGAAGAGGCAGAACTCGCAAAATGGGAAGTATTGAGCGGAGAAGAAGACAGCAGCTTGGAGAGGGAGAACATGAAACCAGAAGAAGAAGGAGCCGCTAAAGGTCCATCTTATAACCTGAGGGATGTAAAAGGAAGAAACCCCAAGATTTGAAGATTTGTTCGGAGAGCACATTAAAGGACTGTACTAACCCAAAAGGACAGTATTAAACCCTCCCTTTTTTCTGAAAAATTTAAAGCAATAAAATTCTCTCCTTTTTAGAAGAGTTAACTATAAAAAAAGAAAAAAGAAAAGAAACCACTGTGGAGGTGGGGCTGCACCTGACAGACAACTGCATGTTAAATGTAGGAGGCGGGGGAGTGTGTTGGAAGCCACCCCACCCCACCTCCTCTCCTCTCTCCTTTTTAGAAGAGTTAACTATAAAAAAAGAAAAAAGAAAAGAAACCACTGTGGAGGTGGGGCTGCACCTGACAGACAACTGCATGTTAAATGTAGGAGGCGGGGGAGTGTGTTGGAAGCCACCCCACCCCACCTCCTCTCCTATACCTGACAGGCAGCTTCCTGTCCAGTGTAGGAGGGGGAGGAGTATTAGAAGTCACCTGACAGACAACCACCTGTTAGGTGTAGGAGATGGGGAGAGGGAGTGTGTTGGAAGACATCAGAGAGACTGGGCCAGCAGCTTTGCTTCACCTCACAGATGGTTCTTGGCCACTCCTGATTTCCTGAACTGTCATTAGCTGTCTGCAATCCCCTGTAACTGTTGGGGTTTTTTTACCTCAGAACACTGAGCTCTGCAGCTGACCAATCAGAGAGTGGGAGTGCAGGGAGGCAGCCACCTGGGAACCGCATAGGAATCAATGCGGGAGCACATTTTACCCCTTTTGACCCAGTTAGGGGTCGAATTTTTTAAATCCCTTCTTAGCAAGCACCTACGCCTTGGTAGGAGCACTCGCCCCAAATTTGGTGTCTCTAGGTCCAGTGGTTTGGCCTGGGCGTTAATTTTATGGTGAGGGGACTTGCTTTTATATATATACTAGCCTGATACCCGTGCTTTGCTACGGTATTTAACTTCTGTAAATCCAGTTATAATACTGATGATGTGAAATCTGAAATCTGAGATTTGTTGTAGGAATTCTAATGGAGAAGATGTAGTGTAAGAAATGAAGTGAAACATACATACTTTTTTCCTCCTTCTACTGAAGGTCCTCTCTCTAGACCCTATTGGTGGTTCTGCCCTCAGGTGCAAGGATCACCAGGCTGCTTGGTGAGCTCACTCTGGAGCAGGCCACATAGAACTGTCCGTTTAAGAAGCAGTCATCTGTTAAAGTCAGCTCCTGCCACCTTCAGCGAAAGTGATGGCCTCTCTACTTGTGTTCCTGGATTGTTTTGCTTATATGGAGACTGTATTGTTCTGAGCACCTGAGTGTGATCTTGCCGGTACTTGGTCTGTGCAGCTCAGTGCACTGCAGGAGTACTATGTGCAAATGTCTTTGCTGCATTCCTAAGTTGCCTGCTCCTTGTAGCATTGGTGTATCTGGCTCGACATTTGCCAGGAGCTTTCTTGGGGGCAGTAAGAGGTGAGAGGTGTGAGGGGGAGTTGGTGTGAAGGAGTGGTGATGTGGTGGACATTTCTTCAGGTTCATGAGGGATGCACACTTCGAAATGGCTCCTAGAAATGTCCTTTACTATCTCCCCATAAACATTCATACCAGCCTGTCAGGTGTTGGGGGGATTGTATTTAAAGTCATTGGGGAGGCTGGGCCAGCAGCAGTGCTAAGGCAATCCTGCTGAGCAAACTTCCCCGGCAGCTGTAAACATCCCACCTCCTCTCCTAAACCTTACAGGCAGCTGCCTGTTCAGTGTAGGAGGGGGAGGAGTATTAGAAGCCACTGTGGAGGTGGGGCTGCACCTGACAGACAACTGCCTGTTAGGTGTAGGAGGTGTGGGGGGCGTTGGAAACCGCCCCACCTCCTCTCCTACACCTGACAGGCAGCTGCCTGTCCAGTGTAGGAG